>NW_027532829.1:170801-178927 GCF_008692635.1 Crocuta crocuta
GATTTGTCTTTTTTTTTGAGAGAGAGAGAAAGAGAGGGTGCAAGTGAGTGATGGGGGGAGAGAGAGAGAGAGAGAGGGAGGGAGAGAGAGAGAGAATCCATGGCTGACAGCATGGAGCCAAAGCAGGGCTCGCACTCACAAACCGTGAGATCATGGCCTGAGCCAGAGTCACATGCTTAACAGACTAAGCCATCCAGGCACCCCTATGCATTTATATTTTGAATCATGTAGGAAATTAAAGTGAGATTAGAAACCAAATATTCAATAATATTAGCTTCTATGTTTNAGAATCATCTGTCTGCAGAAGTTGGGTTAGTATATCTGCCACTCTGGGAAGATTTTCTCCTGTGGCAAACTGAGGCAGTTCTTTAACTGCTTGCCGTCGAAATGATACGTCTTCATCTTCACAGAGGTCTAACTGTGCATTGATAGCAGAATCAGCCAATTCAGGAAAATGCTTAAAGAATTTCGGAATAAATTGAGCTGCTAATCTTTTTTCCTTTGTACCACCTTTCACGCCATCTAGTATCACCTGATAGGCATCTTTATGCTGGCCAACTTGCTCCGTAGCGTCGGCTAGGATGCCATAGTTGCGATAAAGCTCTTCTACTGTCGGCATGGTGAGCGACAAGCCCAGGGCCCGCTCCTGCTGTCGTCGTCGTCGTCGCCGGCGCCACCGCCGCCTCTGAAGTTCTCTTAATTACTCCATTTTTGAAGGACAGTTATGTTGTTACAGAATTCTTGGTTAACAGATTTTTATTTTAGCCCTTTAAATATATCATTTCACTGACTTCTGGCCTGCAAGATTTCCAATGAGAAATGAGCTAATAATCTTCCTGGGGATCTCTTGTATGTGTTGTGTCACTTCTTCATTGATGCTTTTAAGATTCTCTCTTTGCCTTTGGCTTTCAAGAGTTTGATACATTATGGGACTCATTATGTCTTAGTGCAGTTCTCTTTGAGTATCATATTTGGAGCTCATTGGGCTTCTTGAATGTGTAGATTCATGTCTTTTCCTCAAATCTGAGAATTTTTTAGCAAGTATTACCTCAAATATTCTTTATGTACCTTTTTCTGTCTCTTCTCCTTCTTGGATTTCTGTAATGTGCATATTAGTCCATTTGATGGTGTCCCACAGATCCCTAGGCTCTGTTCACCGTTTTTCATCCTTTTTCTTTCTACTCCTCAGACTTGATAAGTTTGATGGTCCTATTTTTAAGTTAATTGATTCTTTCCTCTGCCTCTTCAAATTTGTTATTGAACCCCTCTAGTAAATTTTTTATTTCAGCTATTATACTTTTCAGCTCTAGAATTTCTACTTGATTCTATTTATTATTTCTGTCTCTTTATTAATATTCTCATTCTGTTCATACATTGTTTCCCAGGTTTCCTTTAGTTCTTTGTCCATAGTTTCCTTTCTGCCTTTGAGCATGTTTAAGATATTTCAAAATCTTTCTCTAATGAGTCTCATGTCTGAGCTTTCTCAGGGATGGTTTCTATCAGTTTATTTTTCTTTCCCTGTGAATGAACTACACCTTCCTGTTTCTTTGTATGCCTCATGGTTTTTTTCATTGAAAACTAGACATTTAAATATAATGTGGTAACTCTGGAAATCATATTCACTCTTTCTGCATAGTTCTCTGTTCTTTAATGTTGAGGGGTATGGTCATCTGTTTGTTCTGTGATGTTTCCAAACTATTTTTATAAAAACTATATTCAGTGTTACATGATGTCACTGAAGTCTTGGTTTTTTAGCTTGTATTCAACTAGTTTTGAAGAGATTTCTTTGAATACAAGGAAGAAAGAAAGAAAGAAAGAAAGAAAGAAAGAAAGAAAGAAAGAAAGAAAGAAAAGAAAGAAAGAAAGAAAGAAAATAACTCACTTCTTCCAGTCTTTGCACACTGGCTCTGTACTGAGGGACTCCTTCAATTCTTATCTGGGCTGTTTACACCTCTGCCTTAGCCTTCACTTCCTGCTTGCACTGAACCTAGAGATGAGCCAGAGGACCAAGACTGGGGTCTTCTCAGGTCTTTTCTGAGCATACATTTTGCCTGGATATGCATGTAGCTTTCTAAACTCCCCAGCATATGCAGGCACTTTTGAATGCTCTAATTTCCCAATGGAACTTTCTTCCTGGCTTTTCCTCCCAGGCTTTAGGAGGTATATTGGTGGTATGGCTCAATGATAATCTTCTCTGCAAGCAGCTGAAACATTTTATTTTACCTTACAATATTTTGGGGCAATGCCTATCACTTTTCTGCCCTGAATGAATTCTGATTTAGGGGAAACAAAGACTAGAAACCGTGTCAGTCCTTCAGGTAGCCCCCAGATGGGTTAGAACAGATCCACACAATCATTTGTGAGTAAGGTCTGCACTGCCATCTCTGGAACCAGGGAGCAGGGTCACACACTGGGAATACAGGCTGCCATCTTCAAGACCACCACTGAGCTAAGGAAGGGGTAATACAAGGTTGGGTTAAAACACCACAAAACTTTCTTGCCATTTTTAAATTTCCTTTTTTTTTTTTTAATAAAAGTCAATGTTCACTTTGTTGCTTGTAAAACTTTGATTTTTTCCCCAGAGTTCTGACAAAATTGATTCTGACAGTTACTGCTTGTTTTTCAGTGTTTCTATGGAAGGATGAGAGTTTGGAGCTGCCTATTCTGCCCTTACACACTGTAGTATTGCCCATTTTAGAAAACTTGATATTTTAACATCTCGTTTAATCTACAGGTTGACCCTTCATTCCTTTCTTTTGTCATTTGTTTACTTTTTAAAAATTATCATATTTTAAAATAGACTTTTTAGATGGCCAACAGACACAGGAAACGATGCTCAGCATCACTCATCATCAGAGAAATACAAATCAAAACCACACTGAGAAACCACCTCATGCTGGTCAGAGTGGCTAAAATGAACAAATCAGGAGACTATAGATGCTGGTGAGGATGTGGAGAAATGGGCACCCTCCTACACTGTTGGTGGGAATATAAACTGGTGCAGCCCCTCTGGAAAATAGTGTGGAGGTTCCTCAGGAAACTAACACTAGAATTCCCCAATGACCCAGAAATAACACTGCTAGGAATTTACTCAAGGGATACAGGAGTGCTGATGCATAGGAGCACACGTACCCCAATGTTCATAGCAGCACTCTCAACAATAGCCAAAACATGGAAAGAGCCTAAATGTCCATCAACGGACGAATGGATCAAGAAGATGTGGTTTATCTATACAATGGAATACTACATGGCAATGAGAAAGAATGAAATCTGAACATTTGTAGCAATGTGGATGGAACTTGAGGGTGTTATGCTGAGCGAAATAAGTCAGGCAGAGAAGGACAGATACCATATGTTTGCACATATCGGTAGATTAAGAGGAACTTAGCAGAGGGCCATAAGGGAGAAGAAGGGGAAAAATAGTTGGGGAGAGGGAGGGAGGCAAACCATGAGAGACTTTGAATACTGAGAACAAACTGAGGGTTGATGGAGGTGGGGGAGAGGGGAAGGGGGGGTGATGGGCATGGAGGAGGGCACTTGTTGGGATGAGCACTGGGTGTTATATGGAAACCAACTTGACAATAAACTATTTAAGAAAAAAAAATTTAATGTTTATTTAATTTTTGAAGGAGAGAGAGGCAGAGCATGAGTTGGGGAGAGTCAGAGAGAGAGAGAGAGGGGGACACAGAATCCGAAGCAGGCTCCAGGATCTGAACTGTCAGCACAGAGCCCAGCGTGGGGCTCGAAATCATGGACCAAGCTGAAGTCAGATGTTTAACTGACTAAGCCACCCAGTCACCACTAAAATAGACTTTTAAAAACACATCTATCCATACAATTATGACACACATAGACTCATGTATCCACCACCATAATCTATATATAAAACGGTTGCATCACCCTAGAGAAAAACCCTCTTGCTATTTCTTTGTAGTTAACACCTCTCTCTAAACCCGTTCCCCTATACACTCTTAACTTCTGTCAAGTTATCACTATAATTTTATCATTATATAAATTGAATCATATAGTATATAACCTGTTGTAAAGTTGTGGGATTTTTTTTTTTTTAGGGAGAANCCCAAGAAGGCTCAGTGCTGAGCCCAATACAGAGCTTGATTCCACAACCCTGGGATCACGGCCTGAGCTGAAATCAAAAGCTGGACACTCAAGCAACTGAGCCACCAGGCCCCCCAGTATATAAACTTTTGAAACTGGCTTTTAAATCACAGTCTAATGACTTTGAAATTCGTCCAAGTTGTTGTGTGTATAAATAGTTGGTTTCTTTTTACTGCTGAACAGTATTCCATTGTATGGATATACTGCAGTGTATTTATTTGATCCTTGGGAGGACATTTGATACTTTCCAATTTTTGATAGTTATGAATAGAGCTAGCATAAGCATCCATATTCAGGATTTTTTGTTTTGCGTTTTCTGCTTTTTATTTTGAAATAATTGTAGATTTACAGAAAGTTGTAAAAATAGTACAAGGAAGTTCTGTGTACTTTTCACCTGGTATTCCCTATTAATGGTAATACCTTATGTAACTATAGTACAACATTAGAAACATGAAACCAACATTGATAAAATATACAAACTGTACTCAGGTTTCACTAGTTTTACATGCACTCATTTGTATGTTAGGTCTATGCATATTTTTTGAAATAACAGCTTTATTGAGACATAACGCACAAACCAGACAATTCTCCCACTTAAAACCTGCAATTCAGTGGTTATTATGTTCAAAGAGTTGTGCATCCATTACTGCAATCAATTTTTGAACATTTTTGCTGCAGCCTGTAAGTTTTGGCATGTTGTATTTCCATTTTCATTAGTCTCAATGTATCTTCTGATTTTTCTTTGACCCTTTTGTTGTTCAGTAGTATGATGTTTAATCTCCACCTATTTGTGAATTTTCCGTTTTTTTTTTTCTGATAACTGGTTTCTAGTTTTATACCATTGTGTTTGGAAAAAATGGTTGATATGATTTCAGTTTTCTCAAATTTATTAAGACTTGTTTTGTAGCCTAACATATGATACATCTTGGAGAATGTTCCATGTGCACTTTAGAAGAATGCATATTCTGTTGCTTTTGGATGGAATGTTCTGTATGTCTGTTGAGTCCATCTGGTTTAATATGTCCTTTAAAGCCAATGTTTCCGTATTGATTTTCTGTCTGGATGATCTATCTGTTGGTGAAACTGAGATATTAAAGTCCCCTACTATTATTGTATTGCTGTCTATTTCTCACTTCAGGTCTGTTAACATTTGCTTTATATATTTAGATGTTCTTATGTTGGGTGCATAAGTGGTTTACAAATGTTATGTCATCTTGTTGGACTGATGCCTTTATCATTATGTAATAACCTTCTTTGTCTCTTATTACAGTGTTTGTCTCAGAGTCTATATTGTCTGATATAAGGACAGCTATCACCCCAGCTTTCTTTTGGTTTCCCTTTGCATGGAATATCTTTTTCCATCCCTTTACCCCTTTTTTTCAGTCTCTGCATATCCTCACATCTGAAGTGAGTCTCTTATAGGCAGCATATAGAATTTTTTTTCCATTTAGCCTCTCTATATGTTTTGAACATTTTGTCTCTTTACATTTAAAGAAATTATTGATAGATATGTACTTATTGCCATTTTGTTAGTTGCTTTATGGTAGATTTGTAGTTCCTCTGTTCCTTTCTTCTCTTGCTCTTTACCTTTGTGAGTTGATGATTCTCTGTTGTGGTATGCTTAGATTTCTTTCACTTTATCTTTTGTGTATCTTCTGTAGGTTTTTATTTTGTGGTTACCATGAAGATTACATAAAACAACATATTATCATGACAGTCTAAGTTGATAACAATTTAAGTTTGAACACATTCTAAAGCCCTACATTTTTACTCCCCTTCAATATGTTTTTGATGTCACAATTTATATATTTTTATCTTGTGTATCCATTAACAAGTTATTGTAGTTATTTTTAATACTTCTGTCTTTTAGCTTTCATATTAGCTTTATAAGTGATTAACCCACCACTTTTATGACATTAGATTATTCTAAATTTCGCTATGTATTTACATTACCAGTGAGATTTGTACTTCCTTTAAAAAATGTTTATTTTTGAGAGAGAAAGCATGGGAGGGGCAGAGAGAAAGGGGATCAGAGGATCTGACGTGGGCTCTGTGCTGACAGCAGAGAGCCTAGTGTGGGGCTCAAACTCACAAACCATGAGATCATAACCTGAGCCAAAATGGGATGCTTAACCAACTGAGCCACCCAGGTACCCCAAGATTTGTACTTTCATATGTTTTCCTTTTTTTCCTTAAATAGTTTATTGCCAAGTTGATTTACATATAACATATGTTTTCCTATTACTAATTAGTGCCCTTTTGTTTCAGCTTACAGAAATCCCTTTAATATTTCTTGTAAGGCTGCTCTAGTGGTGATGAACTCCTTTAGCTCTTGCTTGGCTGAAAATCTCTCCTTTAATTCTGAATAATAACTTTGTTGGGTAGGGTATTCTTGTATGAAAGTAACTTGCCTTTTCTTCCCATCCCCAGCCTTAGGTAACCACTAATTTACTATAGTGATTGCCTAATCTAGACATTTCATATAAGTGGAATAATATAATACAGAATCTTTTGTGTTAGGCTTCTTTTACTTAGCCTATTTTGAAGATTCATTCATGTTGTAACATGTATCAGTACTTTATCTTTTATTGCTAAATAATATTCCAATTTATTGGATACACCACGTTTTGCTTATCCTTTCATCAGTTGATGGACATTTGGATTGTTTTTATTTTTTGGATATTAGAAATAATGCTGCAATGGACACTAAGTACAATTTTGTGGGGAGGCATATCTTTTTATTTCTCTCAATCATGTACCTAGGTTTGGATCATATGGTAACTTCTATGTAACTGGGTCATATGGCAACTCCATGCTCAACTTTTTGAGGAACTACCAGATTATTTTTTAAGCAGCCACACCACTTTACAGTCCCACCATCAGTGGATGGAGATTCCAATTTTGCCACATCTTTGCCAACCATTTTTTATGTCCTTCTGATTATAGCCATTTCAAGAGGTGTGAAAAGGTATCTCATTGTGATTTTGATTTGTATTTCCCTAATGTCTAATGAGGTTGGGCATCTTTTCATATGCTTATTGGCCATTTATGTATCTTCTTTGGAGAGTATCTATTCATATCTTTTGTCCATTACAGAAAATTGGTTATTTGTCTTTTTATTATTGAATTGTAAGAGTTATTTATATATTCTGGATTCAAGTTTTTTATTAAATATACAATTGGCAGAAAAATTCTCCTATCACATGGGTTTTTTAGAAGTGAAAATTAAATTCCAGTTAGTTGCCATGCAGTGTAATATTAGTTTCAGGTGTACAACACAGGGACCCAACACTCCCATACATCTCCCACTACTCATCACAGCAAGTGCACTCCTTAATCCCCATCACCTATTTGATCTATCCTTCTACCCACCTCGCTTCTGTAACCATCAGTTTTGTTCTCTATAGTTAAGAGTCAGTTTATTGGTTTCTCTCTCTCTCTCTTTTTCCACTACTCATTTGTTTTGTTTCTTAAATTACGCATATGAGTGAAGTCATATGGTATCCGTCTTTCTCTAACTGACTTATTTCGCTTAGCATAATACTCTCTAGTTCCATCCATGTCTTTGCAAATAGCAAGATTCATTCATTCATTCATTCTTTATTATGGATGAGTAATAACCTTTTCACTCTTTAATGTATCCTTTGTAGCACAAATTTAAAATGTGATTAAGTCCAATTTATCTGTTTTTCCTTTTGTTGCTTAGGCTTCTGGTATCATATCTAAGAAACCACTACCTAATCCAATTTCATGAATATTTATGCCTGTTTTCTTCTAAGAATTTTAAACTTTTATTCCTTATATTTAGTCTTTCATCCATTTTAAATTATTTTTTTTGTTTTGTTTTTATTTAAGTAAACTCTATGTCCAACGTGGGGCTTGAACTTATGACTCCAAGATCAAGAGTTGCATGCTCTACCAACTGAGCCAGCCAGACACCCCTGAATTAATTTTTACGTTATCGTATAAGATAGGATTCCAACTGTATTTGTTTGCAGGTGGATATGCAG
>NW_027532829.1:179125-180808 GCF_008692635.1 Crocuta crocuta
ATTGTCTCTCTCTCCCTCTCTCTCTGCCTCTCCACTGCTTGCTCTCCGTTTCTCTCTCAAAATAAATAAAATAAACTTAAGAAAACTGTTCTGTAACCACAAAGATCCCTGCTACCCCTTTAAAGTCATAATCATCTCTCTCCCCATGTCTCTAAATCTTGGCAACCAGTTATCTGCTTTTCATCTCTACAATTTCATCATTTAGAATGTTTTAGAAATGGAACCATACAGTATGTAAAATTTTGAGAATGGCTTTTTCACTCAACATGAATCCAACTTACCTGTGTAGTAGCAATAGTTTTATTGTGTGTGTGGATTCCTTGAGAGTTTCTACATAATAATGTCATCTGTCAATAGGGACAATTTTATTTTTTCCTCTCCAATATTTATTACTTTTATTTCATTTTCTTGCCTTATTGAGCTGCTTAGAATGTCCAGGGCTATGTTGAATAGCAGTGGTGAGAACAGATATCTTTGCCTTATTTCTGAAATCATTCAGTCTTGCAACCTTAAAAGTGTGATATTAGCTCTAGTTTTCTGTGAATGTTCTTCACTAGGTTAATGAAGTCATGTTGTATTTCTAGCTTCCTGAGAGCTTTTATCATTAATGCATGTTGAATTTAATCAAATCCTTTTTTTTTTACATCCTTTGATATGAATATGTGGTTTTTCTATGTTAGCCTCTTGATAGTTGGATGACTTTGGTTTTCAAATATTGAACCAGACTTGTATTACTGGAATAAACCCCACCTAGTTGTAGTGTATAATTATCTTTATACATTTCTGGATTCTATTCGTTCATATCTTTTTGAGGATTTTTGCATCTATATTCATGAGGAATATTGGCTTTTTTTCTACGGACTTTGTCTGATTTGGTGTCAAGATAATATTGGTCTCACAAAGTAAGCTGAAATTCCCTTATCTCTTCTAAAAGAGAATGTGTAGAGTTGTTAACAATTCTTTAAATGGTTTGGTAGAATTCTGTAGTGAAACTGTGTCGACCTGGAGATTTCTTTTTCAGCAGTTATTGAAATAGGAGCTTAATTTTCTGAATAGTTAGAGAACTATTCAAATTATTTCATATTGGAAGGGTTGTGGAAATTTGTACTTTTTGAGGAATTGTGGTCATTTCATCTAAGTTGTCTAGTCTGTCTCTGCAGAGGTGTTCATAGTATTGCCTTATCCTTTTGCTGTAGGCAAGTTCTGTGGCAATTTCACCTCTTTCATTCCTGATACTGGTAAATTGTGTCTTCTCTCTTTTTTATGTCAGACTTTTTAGGAGTTTATGGGATTTATTATTTTTCTCTTTTTAATGTTTTATTTATGTATGAGAGAGAGAGAGCGAGAGAGCGAGAGAGAGAGGCAACGTGAGCAAGGGAGGGTCAGAGAGAGAGGGAGACACAGAATCCGAAACAGGCTCCAGGCTCTGAGCTAGCTGTCAGCATAGAGCCCGAAGCGGGGCTCAAACCCACGAACCATGAGATCATGACCTGAGCCGAAGTCAGATGCTTATCCGACTGAGCCACCCAGGCGCCCCGGGATTTATTATTTTTTCAAAGAATCCAGCTTTTTGCTTCATTCATTTTTTGTATGGCTTTTCTGTTTTCAGTTTCATTGATTTCTACTCATATCACTATGACTTCTTACCTTCTGTTTGCTTTGAGTGTATCTGCTGTTGTTTAT
>NW_027532829.1:181061-201019 GCF_008692635.1 Crocuta crocuta
TGAAAATTAAATTCCAGTTAGTTGCCATGCAGTGTAATATTAGTTTCAGGTGTACAACACAGGGACCCAACACTCCCATACATCTCCCACTACTCATCACAGCAAGTGCACTCCTTAATCCCCATCACCTATTTGATCTATCCTTCTACCCACCTCGCTTCTGTAACCATCAGTTTTGTTCTCTATAGTTAAGAGTCAGTTTATTGGTTTCTCTCTCTCTCTCTTTTTCCACTACTCATTTGTTTTGTTTCTTAAATTACGCATATGAGTGAAGTCATATGGTATCCGTCTTTCTCTAACTGACTTATTTCGCTTAGCATAATACTCTCTAGTTCCATCCATGTCTTTGCAAATAGCAAGATTCATTCATTCATTCATTCTTTATTATGGATGAGTAATAACCTTTTCACTCTTTAATGTATCCTTTGTAGCACAAATTTAAAATGTGATTAAGTCCAATTTATCTGTTTTTCCTTTTGTTGCTTAGGCTTCTGGTATCATATCTAAGAAACCACTACCTAATCCAATTTCATGAATATTTATGCCTGTTTTCTTCTAAGAATTTTAAACTTTTATTCCTTATATTTAGTCTTTCATCCATTTTAAATTATTTTTTTTGTTTTGTTTTTATTTAAGTAAACTCTATGTCCAACGTGGGGCTTGAACTTATGACTCCAAGATCAAGAGTTGCATGCTCTACCAACTGAGCCAGCCAGACACCCCTGAATTAATTTTTACGTTATCGTATAAGATAGGATTTCAACTGTATTTGTTTGCAGGTNTCTGCAGTTTTCCCAAAATTCTGTACAATTTTACAAAATGCATAGATTCGTGTAACTGCGATCGTAATAAAGACTTAGAACTGTCCTGTAACCAGGGTTCCTGGGTGGCTCAGTTGTTTAAGCATCTGACTCTTTATCTAAAGTCATGATCTCACAATTAGTGACTTTGAGCCGCACATTGGGCTCTGTGCTAGCAGCACAGAGCCTGTCTGGGATTGTCTCTCTCTCCCTCTCTCTCTGCCTCTCCACTGCTTGCTCTCCGTTTCTCTCTCAAAATAAATAAAATAAACTTAAGAAAACTGTTCTGTAACCACAAAGATCCCTGCTACCCCTTTAAAGTCATAATCATCTCTCTCCCCATGTCTCTAAATCTTGGCAACCAGTTATCTGCTTTTCATCTCTACAATTTCATCATTTAGAATGTTTTAGAAATGGAACCATACAGTATGTAACATTTTGAGAATGGCTTTTTCACTCAACATGAATCCAACTTACCTGTGTAGTAGCAATAGTTTTATTGTGTGTGTGGATTCCTTGAGAGTTTCTACATAATAATGTCATCTGTCAATAGGGACAATTTTATTTTTTCCTCTCCAATATTTATTACTTTTATTTCATTTTCTTGCCTTATTGAGCTGCTTAGAATGTCCAGGGCTATGTTGAATAGCAGTGGTGAGAACAGATATCTTTGCCTTATTTCTGAAATCATTCAGTCTTGCAACCTTAAAAGTGTGATATTAGCTCTAGTTTTCTGTGAATGTTCTTCACTAGGTTAATGAAGTCATGTTGTATTTCTAGCTTCCTGAGAGCTTTTATCATTAATGCATGTTGAATTTAATCAAATCCTTTTTTTTTTACATCCTTTGATATGAATATGTGGTTTTTCTATGTTAGCCTCTTGATAGTTGGATGACTTTGGTTTTCAAATATTGAACCAGACTTGTATTACTGGAATAAACCCCACCTAGTTGTAGTGTATAATTATCTTTATACATTTCTGGATTCTATTCGTTCATATCTTTTTGAGGATTTTTGCATCTATATTCATGAGGAATATTGGCTTTTTTTCTACGGACTTTGTCTGATTTGGTGTCAAGATAATATTGGTCTCACAAAGTAAGCTGAAATTCCCTTATCTCTTCTAAAAGAGAATGTGTAGAGTTGTTAACAATTCTTTAAATGGTTTGGTAGAATTCTGTAGTGAAACTGTGTCGACCTGGAGATTTCTTTTTCAGCAGTTATTGAAATAGGAGCTTAATTTTCTGAATAGTTAGAGAACTATTCAAATTATTTCATATTGGAAGGGTTGTGGAAATTTGTACTTTTTGAGGAATTGTGGTCATTTCATCTAAGTTGTCTAGTCTGTCTCTGCAGAGGTGTTCATAGTATTGCCTTATCCTTTTGCTGTAGGCAAGTTCTGTGGCAATTTCACCTCTTTCATTCCTGATACTGGTAAATTGTGTCTTCTCTCTTTTTTATGTCAGACTTTTTAGGAGTTTATGGGATTTATTATTTTTCTCTTTTTAATGTTTTATTTATGTATGAGAGAGAGAGAGCGAGAGAGCGAGAGAGAGAGGCAACGTGAGCAAGGGAGGGTCAGAGAGAGAGGGAGACACAGAATCCGAAACAGGCTCCAGGCTCTGAGCTAGCTGTCAGCATAGAGCCCGAAGCGGGGCTCAAACCCACGAACCATGAGATCATGACCTGAGCCGAAGTCAGATGCTTATCCGACTGAGCCACCCAGGCGCCCCGGGATTTATTATTTTTTCAAAGAATCCAGCTTTTTGCTTCATTCATTTTTTGTATGGCTTTTCTGTTTTCAGTTTCATTGATTTCTACTCATATCACTATGACTTCTTACCTTCTGTTTGCTTTGAGTGTATCTGCTGTTGTTTATATAGTTTCAAAAGGTAAGATGTGNTAAAGTATCATGTCGTCTGCAAAAAGTGATAGTTTGACTTTCTGTTTGCAAATTCTGATGCCTTTGATTTCCTTTTGTTGTCTGATGGCTGATGCTAGGACTTCCAGCACTATGTTAAACAGCAGTGGTGAGAGTGGACATCCCTGTCGTGTTAGTTTTCCTCTTTTCTAATGTAAATATTTAGTGCTATAAATTTCCCTTTCAGTACTGCTTTTAGCAGCATCCTACAGATTTTGATATATTGTATTTTGGTTTTCATTCAGTTCAATGTATATTTTTCTTACTTTAGAGAGAGAAAACGTGCAAGCAGGGGAGCAGAGCAGAGGGAGAGAGAGAGAATCTTAGGCAGCCTCCACATTCAGCATGGAACCCAATTCAGGGCTCAATCCCATGACCTTGGGATCCTAACCTGAGTTGAAATCAAGAGTTGGTCGCTCAACCAACTGGCCACCCAAGTGCTCCAATGTATTTTTTTTTAATTTCTAGTGAGACCTCTTTGACCAGTGATATATTTATATATGAGCTGTTTAATTTCTAAATGTTTGTGGTTTTCCTTTTGTTTTTCTGTTATTGATTTCTAGTTTGACTTCACTGTAGTCAGAGAACACACTTTGTATGGTTGTGGCTGTAAAAAAATTTTTTAATGTTTATTTTTGAGAGAGAGACAGAGTGTGAGCGGGTAAGGGGTAGAGAGAGAGGGAAGGACAGAATCCAAAGCAGGACCCAGGCTCCGAGCTGTCAGCACAGAGCCTGACGTTGGGCTCAAACTCACTAAGTGCGAGATCATGACCTGAACCGAAGTCAGACACTTAACTGACTGAGCCACCCAGGTGCCCCTGTGTGTGTGTGTGTTGTTGTTGTTGTTGTTTAATTTGTTCAGGTTTACTTTATGGCCCAGGAGATAGTCTGTCTCAGTGAATTTTCCATGAACTCTTGAAAAGAATGTGTGTTTTACTATTGGAGGGTAGAATGTCTTGGAAATGTTGGTTGATGGTGTTGTTCAGTTCCTCTGTATCCTTGATGATATTCCTTTTTTTAATGTTTATTTATTTATTTTGAGACAGAGAGAGAGAGAGAGAGAGAGAGAGAGAGAGAGAGAGAGAATGCACCAAAGAGGGGCAGAGAAAGAGATAAACAGAATCCCAAGCAGGCTCCACGCTGTCAGCACAGAGCCTGATGTGGGGCTTGATCAAACAAACTGTGAGTTCATGACCTGAGCTGAAATCAAGAGTCAGATGCTTAACCAACTGAGCCACTCAGGCACCCCTATCCTTGATGATTTTCTAATAGTTCTAGCTATTGTTGAGAAAGTGATGTTGACGTTTCTAAGTATAATTGTGGATTTGCTTGCCTTTTCATTTCTATTAATTTTAGCTTAATGTATTTTACAGCTATGTTGTTTGTTGCCTACACATTTAGATTTGCTATGTCTTCTTGTGGAATTGACCCTTTCATCATTGTGTTATGTCTTTCTCTGTCTCTGATTATTTTCTTTAGATAAGTCTACCTTATCTTTTCACTCTTTTTCTATGATATATCTTTTTGTATTCTTTTATTTCCAACCTATCTATTTCATTATATTTGAAGTGGATTTCTTATAGACGGCATGTTTGGGTCATGTTTTTTAAAGCATTCTGCCAATTGGAGCACCTGGGTGGCTCTGTCAGTTAAGCATCCGACTCTTGGTTTTGGCTCAGGTCATCATTTCATGGTTCATGAATTTGAACCCCGCATTGGGCTCTGTATTGGGAGTGTGGAGCCTGCTTGGTATTCTCTCTCTCCCTCTCTCTGCTCCTCCCCCGCTCATACTGTGTCTCTCTCAAAATAAAGAAATAAAATTTAAAAAAGCATTCTGCCAATCTTGTTTTCTTAATAGGTTTACATAAGCCATTTATATTTCATGTGATTGTTGATATGTTAAAGCTTAAGTTTGCTGTTTTATTTTTTGTTTTCTGTTTGTTCTCTCTGTTTGTTTGTGTTTTTTTTTTTTCCCTTTCTTCATTTTTCCTGCCTTGCTTTACGGTACTTGAACCTTTTTTAAAAATTCCATTTTGGTTAATCTATACAGGTCTTNTAATGTCAACATTTTAGCCTTTAGAAAGCTTTTAGCCATTATTTCTTCAACTACTTTTTCAGCCCCATAGTCTTTCTTCTCTTTTTTAAGACTCCCATAATATGAATGTTCTGTCTTTTTTTCATTTTCCAACAAGTCCTCATGTTTGGTTCATTTTTTTTTCAAGTTACTGCTGGGAGGGGCTAGGAGTTAAGCACCCTGCTAGGTCCCTCCCACAGCAGGTGGAAAAATGGGCAATGGAGGATACACTCTTATCACCTCACTGCTGCCAGGTGGGAAAGTCCCTACTGACTTTACCCCATGGGGAAAATGGAGCTCTAACTAGTGCCACCTTGCATTGTTCATTCTATCTTTTTGCTACCAGGGACTTGGGGAGATGTTTGGAACTGTTTGGTCCTGCTGTCACCAGCCCTGTTGGGGAAACAGAGAGCTAACTCATCCTGCCTAACTGTTGTCATGTGGGGCCAGATATAGGTGACTCTATTTGCTACCAAAGACACTAAAGGGAAGGGGAAGTTTTTCCTTTGATGTTTGGCTAGAGTAGGGTGGATATTATCAGAAAGATTTTCTGTTCTGCTAGGTCACCCTTTCCCTGATTATTTAACTGAGGGAAACAAGCTTATCTTGACGCCTTTTTATTGGCCCCCAATAAAAAGGTTTATTGGCAGTTTCAGGTTGAAGGCTTCTCTAGTGTTCCATGTACAATATATAGGAGGCAAAAAGAGCCCACCAGATAACTTACCATTGTAGTGTTCCTTACATCCTAAAGTCCTGGAAAGTCCTAGAAAGTCCACCTTCTCCTTTCTACTTTTCAGGTTCTTCCTGTGCTTAATTATTATTTTATTCAGGGAGCACTGTTGAGAATCAGCCATTAATTTAAAAAAAATTATTCTTTCCTTCTGCTCTCCTTGGGTATATTTATTTGTTATTTATCTTCATTCTTGAGTTGACTGTTTAGTTCATTTATTGTTAGATGAAATAGTTCATATTATCAGCTGAAACATATTTGACTATATTGGAATAAAAAATGAATTTAATGCTACAACTTTCTTATGAGTGCCACTTTAGCTGCATATCATGGGTTATGATGAGTGTTAATTTCCCTGTAATCATTTCTAAACAGTTTGTAATTTCTGTTTTGGTTCTCTATTTAACCCAGGGGTTATCTAGAAGAGTGTTTTTATTTTCTTTATTTCCTTTTTTATTTAAAAATTTTTAATGTTTATTTATTTTTGAAAGAGACAGAGCACAAGTGGGGTAGGGGCAGAGAGAGAGGGAGACACAGAATCCGAAGCAAGCTTCAGGCAGGGCTTGAACTCACAGACCATGAGATCATGACCTGAGCTGAAGTCAGACCCTTAACTGACTGAGCAACACAGGGGCACCTAGAAGAGTGTTTTTAATTTTTTTTTAACGTTTTATTTATTTCTAGGAGAGAGAGAGAGAGACAGCATGAGCAGGGGAGGGTCAGAGAGAGAGGGAGTCACAGACTGAAACAGGCTCCAGGCTCTGAGCTGGCAGTCAGCACAGAGCCCGACGCGGGACTCGAACCCACGAACTGCGAGATCACGACCTAAGCGCAAGTCGAACGCTTAACCGACTAAGCCACCCAGGCGAAGAAGAGCGTTTTTAAAATGCCAAGTGGATAGATGGGAGGCAGAGCTGTCCTTTTTGCCTGCATATGTCTACACAAGGCCATACAAGTCCTCAGAGAGTCAGGCTTTTTCTGAGAAACTCTAATAGAAAAATGAGATTTGAAATTTGATTCCCTGCTGTTCTTTCCCAGTTCTTCATTCTTCACGTGTTTATTGCATACTTACATTCAGTAAATCTCAAGATGCTTGGTCTTGACAAATAGAAAAAAAGAAAGTTAAGACATGGTTCCTGACTTCAAGAAGTATAGTATCTAGTTGGGGTGATGATATGTATACCCAGATCAGTTAAATACAGTGCCTCACAGTAGTGATTAATTTACTGGTAATGGGGGTTCAGAGGAAAGGGAAATCAGTGTAGGCTAAAGTAGTTGGGGGAAGACCTTTTAGAGGAGGTGGTATTTGAGTTAGACCTTAAAGGAGAGGGACAATTTAAATATGCAGAGAGGAAATGGAAACGTTTTTCATGCTAGGAGATTGGCATATCACAGGCTACCATTCATGGAAATGTGAAAGTTGAGTTGTGGTAATAGAGGAAGATGAATTCACTTTTAGATGTGTTAAGTTTTGGATGATTATAGGATATCCAAGAGGGAAATACCCTGGAAGTTATTGATCCTCGTTTGGTAATAAACTAATTGAGTTAAGCTTTGTCCAAAACAGTAGTCTATTCTCTTGGCTTGGTCAGAGGAATACAGTGTTCTGGTTTGGATAGTATTTTACTTGAGTATATGTGTTATAAATGGTATACCAGATATCTTCTGCTTCTCCTTCCAGATCCACTCTGCACCTGCTCTCTGCCCTGGAAGACTAACCTATATGGATTATATTAACGAGTTCCCATCCTTGTTTGGCTTCTGGAAGGGTTTAGGCAGTAAAGATCCCTGGTCTAACAACAAAAGGAGGCAAGAAAATAAGGTTAGGGTGCTTATTTCTGGCTTCTGCCTCATAGGATTTCTGTAGGCTTGCTGCTGTCTCTTAAGTAAATCTCACAGCTCCTCTAAAGAGGAACCTTTCTGTGCCACATTCTCCTTTTTTTCTGGTGTTTCCTCCTCTAATCCTTTCAGGCATATGGGTGGTAATAGCTCCAAGGTACTGTACTTTGTATCGCTTTTGGGTTTCTTATACCCTGCCCATACCTCTGTAGATAGTCCTTTTGTTAAACTTTCCATAATTATGCTAATTTAGAGTGTGCAATCTGTTTCCTGCTGGGAACCTGACTGATATAGATAAAGTCTCAGTTTTCAAAGACTTAGACTACAATAAGATAAGCATAACATAAAATATGAGTAAATATGATTCAATCACCCTCTGATTAATCTAGGCTCTTGCAGTGCTTCCAGATAATCATTCTGAACCACACAGTCTGCAGAGTACCATTGATGTGTAGAAGTACCAGTACATGGAATAGTAACAATACCACCGTTTTTAAATTTTTTTCTATTCTTTCATATTCTTTCCATACATTGTGGCTAAACATGTTTTACATCCATTATTTCATTTAACCTTCTCAGCAACTCTGTGAAGCAGGTAATACTTTTTTTTTTTTTACAAATAGTTTATTGTCAAGTTGGTTTCCATGTAACACCCAGTGCTCATCCCCACAAGTGCCCTCCTCCATGCCCATCTCCCCCCTCCCTCCCCCCACCCATCAGTCCTCAGTTTGTTCTCAGCATTCANAATGCAGAATCTCAGGCTTTATCTCACGACTTGAATAAAAATTTGCATTTTAACAAGACTTCCAGAGGATTCATATACACATGAAAGTTTGAGAAGTGGAACTCTAAACCATGGTGCTCTGCAGACTGACTACCCTAGAAAGTTGTATTTGACTGGTGCTGGGTAAAAAAAACATATATCCCAAGAAAGTAACAATATGAGGTGATAGATATGTTAACTATCTTAGTTGTAGCGATCATTTCACAATGTATATGTATATCAAAACATCAGGATATATACCTTAAATATATATAATTTAATTTTCTCAAACATACTTCAATAAAGCTGGAGAAAAAAAGAATGTTTACCATTCTAGGCTCTTTAACACTGACATCATATGGCCTTCTGGCTGGAATCTGCAAAGGCAGTGCTATCATTTTTGAGACAAGAGCATGAGAGTCAATCAGGAACCTAACCTACTGAGAGATGCCAGGAAGCTGCTAGAACTGCTGCTGTCATAGAAAGGAGAGCTTGGATGTAGGTTGTTGCTAGGATTTTTTTAATGTTATTTATTTTTGAAAGAGAGAGAGAGCAAGCAGGGGAGGGTCAAGAGAGAGGGAGAAACAGAATCCTAAGCAGGCTCCAGTCTCTGAGCTGTCAGCACAGCACAGTGCCTGACGTGCTGCTCAAACTCAGAAACCACATGATCTGAGCTGAAGTTGGACATATAACTGACAGCCACCCAGGCACCCCTGCCAGGATTTTATTTGTTTGTTTGTTTAGAGAGTTGGGGGAGAGGCAGAGAGAGAGGGAAAGAGAGAATCCCAAGCAGATTCCGCAATGTCAGCACAGAGCCTGACTTGGGGCTCCATCTCACCAACCGTGAGACCAGGACCTGAGCTGAAATCAAGAGTTGAACACTTAACTGACAGCCACCCAGTTGTCCCACTGCCAGATTTTTTTATGGTGGGATTTCAAACATGTTTTACATACCTTTTTTGCACCTTGACAGCACCTGTAGCTGCTGCTCTGAAGACATTCACAAATTTGTTTACACTGGTTAGTCCTCAGAAAAAGAGGTCTGCTCAGGAAGTTTGATTTAATGCCCTTAGGCTCTCCTTTCCAGTATTTGCTTTCCACCCCCATCCCTTAGGCACTACCCTCCATGTCCTTCTTCTTACTCGTTTCTTGTCCCTGTCAATATCTGCTTTAAGAAAGTATATCAAGGGGTGCCTGGGTGGCTTGGTCGGGTAAGCATCTGACTGTTAGTTTTATCCAAGGTCATGGTTTCATGGCTTATTGTTAGGCTTCACACTGGCAGTGGGGAGCCTGCTTGGGATTCTCTCTCTCCCTCTCTCTAACCCTCCCTCGCTTTCTCTCTCTCTCTCAAAATAAACTGATAAAAGATCATTAAAAAGGTTTTTCAAAAATTTTATTTTAAAAATCTTTACCATCATTTAAAAAAATCTAGATACAGGAGGAGGGCAAGATGGCAGAGAAGTAGGGAGCTCCGTACATTTCGCTTGCCCCCATATCCCACACGGAGAAGGCCTGAAGCCATAGGAACCCTTACAGAATCCAGAAGTTTGGGAGGAAAAGGAGACAGAGTTCGCTGAGAAAACCTTCTAGTGTAAGTACGAACTAGGGAAGATAAAATCAGGCCGGGACCTGAGACACGGTGGGGGTGATACCCCTCTCCGGGGACCCACAGTGAGTCTAGGGGGTAAAAAGAGTGGCTGAAACTGCTCAAGATACTGTCCCTATCGCTGTAGAAGAGAAAAACCTCTGCTCGGAACACAGAGGGATCCAGTTTCCTGCTCTCCAGCTGACCCTACGCAGGACGCACTCGTCCCAGGTAACCCCCGGGGAAACTGCTCCCCGCTCGCCAGCTTGACCTGGAAGGGAGGCGCGGGGGCCATGCCTTTGTGCTTCTGGCTCAGCTGGATCCCTAGAGGGGAGGTGAAAGGCTTAAAACTTCTGACAGAGAGATTTGCCCGCGAGTTTACATTTTGAGCGACGGTACACAAAGGGACCCGGTTTCCTGCTCTCCGGCTGATCCTAGGCAGGATGCACTCGTCCCAGGTGACCCCCAGGGAAACTGCTGCCTGCTCACCAGCTTGACCTTGAGGGGAAGCATGGGGGCCGTGCCTTTGTGCTTCTGGCTTGGCTGGATCCCTAGGGGGGTGGTGAAAGACTTAATACTTCTGAGAGATTTGCCCGTGAGTTTATATTTTGGACTACAGGCCACAGAGGGACCCGGTTTCCTGCTCTACAGGTGACCCTAGGTGGGACGCACTCATCCCAGGCAACCCTCGATTAAACTGCTCCTCGCTCGCCAGCCCGACCTGGAAGAGGGGAGCAGCGGCTTCTGGCTCGATCCCCAAGGGGAAGGCGAGAAGCTTGAAATCGCCCTGAGGGGCTCGCCTGCGAGTTTATATTTCTGGCAATTTCAATGCGGCATGCGAACTGAGATCTGGAAAGGAGGCCTGGCCTGGGATATAGAGCATGGCCCACCTTGGCTACGCCCCCGGCACAGTGAGTTTACACACCCAAAAAAAGGCTACCTCAAGAAACAAGCCAAAGTACACATGGTGGAGAGTCCCAAATACCACTACGAGTAGGAATATAAAATAACCAAGGTCTCAATAAGAGAGACCAAGAGATACCATTCAAAGAACACTTTCTGAAAAGACAGACCCTGGACAGTCCAAGAGCCTTCTTTGGTACAACAGCACTCACAGGTGCAGAGTACATAACAAGCTTTAAAAACTAACAAAAGATAGAAAGCTAACCAAAAAGACGAAACAAAAGAGCTTTTCTCTAAAGAAATTCCAGGAAGAATTGACAGCTAAAAAACTGCTCAGAAAGGATATAAGCAAAATAACTGAACAAGACTTTAGAACAATAATCATAAAATTAATCGCTGGGCTTGAAAAAAGCATGGAGGACGTCAGAGAAATGATGGCTACAAACACTTTGGAGTTGAAAAATAGTTATGATGAATTAAAAAATGTGATAAATGAGATACATAATAAACTGGAGGTGTCCAATGCATGGACTGAAGAGGCAGAAAGGAGAATAAGTGATTTAGAAGACAAAATTATAGAAGAAGAAGAAACTGAGAAAAAGAGAGATCAACTGATCCAGGAACATGAAAGAAGAGTCCGAGAGCTCATCGGTACAATCAAACGGAAAAATAACCATATCATAGGATTCCCAGAAGAGGAAGAGAGGGGAAAGGTGCTGAAGGAGTCCTTAAACACATTATAGCAGAGAACTTCCCCAACCTTGAGGGAAGTAGATGTGGAAATTCAAGAGGCACAGAGAACTCCCCTCAGACGTAACTTGAATCGACCTTCTGCACGACATATCATAGTGAAACTGGCAAAATATAAGGACAAAGGGAGAATTTTGAAAACAGCTAGGAGGAAAGGGCCCTAACATACAAAGGGANTTACATAGAAAACCTGACAGACTCCACCAGAAGTCTACTGGAACTGATCCAAGAATTCAGCAAAGTTTCAAGGTACAAAATCAATGTACAGAAATGGGTTGCATTTTTATACACCAACAATGAAGCAACAGAAAGAGAAATCAAGAAACTGATCCCATTCACAACTGCACAAAAAACCATGAAATAACCTAGGAATAAATCTATCAAGGATATAGGAAATCTGTATGACGAAAACTATAAAAATAAACTTATGAAGGAAATTGAAGAAGACACAAAGAAATGGAAAAATATTCTATACTCATGGATGGGAAAAATAAATATAGTNCCTCAAAACTTTTTTAATTTCAGTAACTAAAGAAAGGATTTTACCATTTTGCCTTAGTATTGATTCAGACTGTTAGCAACAAAGGTTTGCTCAATGATTTTTAATCAAGAGAAACTCTTCCATGTGTGCACATGTATATATAGATGTCCACTGAAGAATTTTATTTGTGATAGTAAAATATGGAAAAGAAACTAAGTGACCATCAACAGAGTGAATATATAAATTATTGTGTATTCATCTGATGGAATTCCATTAAAGGAGTTAAAATGAATTATAAATATATGTAGCAACATAGAACTTGAACAAAATGTATTGAAAACATACTGAGGAAAATTTTTCATAAAATTTCACATAATTATATTTATATACAATATAAGGACATAAACAATANATGGTACATGCATAGATAATAAAAGGAAAAAAGTTCTCCTTGAATATTTGCATGTACACCCCCCTACACACAAACACCCACACAGAGCCAACTAGTTATAGACCTAGGACAAGAAGCCAGTATTCCTTCTTGTTTATTTTTATAGCAGTTTAAAGTTCACAGTAAAATTGAGGGGAAGGTACAGAGATATCCCATTTTCTTTATTCTTTCTTAACCTAAGTACTGGATGCCTCAACCTCCAAAGGATCTGCCCAATCATTAACTAAGCTCCTTGTCTCCAATTGCTAGGCTTTGTGTAACTGAGAATACATTATGGGA
The DNA here is from genome assembly GCF_008692635.1 of Crocuta crocuta. Lineage (NCBI taxonomy): Eukaryota > Metazoa > Chordata > Mammalia > Carnivora > Hyaenidae > Crocuta > Crocuta crocuta. The sequence continues at coordinate 193,638 of NW_027532829.1, forward strand.
GCCTGGTGAAGTTTAGATCAACAGGGTTGACTGTCTCTTATCCATGAAGGCAGGCAGCAAGATTGCTATAAGCTTTTTATTCTATATCCCCACTCTCTGTCTACTGGCCGGGAATGCTGCATTTGACCTGCTTAAGGGTATCAGTAAACAATGTAATGTGAAAAACTAATAAGCAAGTGACTGTTCCAACCTCAAACTGAACTCCTCCAGCACTTCACTATCTTGTTAGACTAGTTCTGGCAGCATCTGCTGGACACAAAGCCCAGCCCAGAAAACAAAAAATCTATAAATGCTCTCCAGTGTAATTAAAATGGACTATTGGCAGAGTACTTGAAACACAATTGTAAGTCCTGAACAACACAGATTTTAATGTTAAGGGCATACAGGGTATTTAGGAGAAAACAATTTTTGAAAGCAAAAGGCAGTACCTAGTCCCTGTTTTCCCTGACCTATTGTGGTTATTTGTTTCTCAATTACTTGGTAATTGGCTTTAAATTCCCCAGGCTGTTAAGACCTTAACAATCTACCAGAGGGATGTGTGACATAGAATAAGATAGAGTTTTAAGAAGGTAGGGATAAGAAGAGTTTTAAGAAGAGGCTATTTCTGTTCTTTGATGTTGAAATTGATAGTCTGCATCTTTGATCTTTGATCTAGTAATGACATTTTTTAAAAGAATGCTTATTTATTTATTTTGAAAGAGAGAGAGAGAATATGGGAGAGGCAGAGAGAGAGGGAGAGAGAATCCCAAGCAGGGATTCATCTCACAAACCGTGAGATCAGAACCTGAGCCAAAATCAAGAAGCAGACATGTAATCGACTGAGCCACTCAAGGACCCTTACTGATGATTCTTAAGAAGAGATGTTTGGGCTCTGTTCCCAGCACTACCACGTACTAGCTTTGAGTCCTTGAACAAATGAATATTCTTTGAACTTCAGATACTGCATCTATAAAATGGCAATTATAATACTATTTACGTAACATGGTTGTTGAAGTATGTAAAGTGCTTAGCATGGCATATGATAAGAGCTCAATAAAATAATGATGATCATTCCTGTTATTACAGTGTCATGGAAGCAAATGAGGAGAGCATTTCTAGTAGGAGAGGGAAATCTGCTCTATGTAATGCCAAATGTATNTTTAAAAGGAAAATCTATCAATATTTGTGGCCAGGATACATTTTTATTTTAACTTTAGAGTATGTAAGAAGGCAGCTGTGACATCTATAAGCCAACTCTTGCCATGCTGTCCATTAGAACTTTCTGTAATGTGGAAATGTTCTCTCTGGCTATTATTGAGCACTTGAAAATGTGGCAAGTGTGACTGAGGAACCAAAATTTNGCAGGCTCCAGGCTCTGAGCTGTCAGCACAAAGCCCGACGCGGGGCTCGAAACCACAAACTGTGAGATTATGACCTGAGCTGAAATTGGAGGCTTAATCAACTGAACCACCCAGGTGCCCCATAATCTTAATTAGTTTAAATAGACACATGTGGGTAGTGGCAGCCATCAGTCAAATTGAGAAGCAAGGCATATACTCTTGAAACCAGTTAAATGCCAAAAGGATAGGGGTCAGACAGTAGAGGTCAGACAGATCTAATTGATCAGAAAAAGAATGATACCTTTATGGGTTGGAGAATTTAAGGAGAGACTTGTAGAACAGATGAAACTTGGGCTTGACCTTGAAGGGTATAATGTGTATAAATAGTAGGATAAAAGGCAGGAGGTCATTTCAGATGGGTTAGATGGGGTAGCCAAAGATTTAGAATTAGAAATGCCTCCTATATGAGAAGTTTGAGGACAACAGGCATTCTAGAATAGAGCATTTATATTAGCAGTTAGGTGGCTTGGGGCCAGGTCATGGACAGCCTTGAATGCTAGAACAAAGTATTTGGGCTTTGTCCACATAGGCCAGAGTTTTTGCAAAGCTTGCTTAAAACACAGATTCCCAGGCCCCACTCTGACCTACTAATTCAAATTTTGTGGGTTGTAGCTTAGGAAATCAGTATTTTAAGCAAGTTCCTCAGGTGTGTATGATGCACATTCAAGTCTGAGATCTATTAGATAGGCAGAAGGGAGCCTCTGGAAGCTTTTGGTCAAAGGAGTGACATGATGATAGAGGTATCACAGGAAGCTAGATAATGTGGGAAAGTGTAAGATATAGAAACTAGGTAAGGAAACCACTCAGGTAACTGTTAAAATAGTTCAGATATGAATTTCACAAATGCAGATCTTTCTGGCTGATGTCCTTGGAATTGTCAAGTTGATTCCCAATATTTCCTATATTTGAATTTTCCACGCAATTTTTTGCTGTTTGAAATGACTAGGGCCCAGGAACCAGAGCCTGGCTTCCTACGTTCGAATCCCAGCCCTACGATCTAAGCTGTTGTAGCTTAGAGAAGCCATTTAACTTTTCTGTGCCACAGTGTCCTTATTCATATGCTGGAGATGATCCTAGCTCCTATCTCATAAGGACATTGTGAGTATTAAATGAGATCATAAACAGCTTGTAACAGCACTTGACATATAGTAAACACTCAGTATTGGTGTTATTATTTAAACTAAAAAGCTCTTTTAGTTTACTCTAATTTGTATAATAAAGTAAAGCAGTTACATTTCCAAAAAAGTGTTAAATTTTCCTACTTACAATATTCAAACCAGGCCCTAGACTTTTTGCTTATTGAGTTTTATTTTGAAGCTTAATTCCTCACTTAATTTAATGTATGGTTATCCTTCATAAATTAAATCTAAATAGAGGACAAATTGTTCTTCCCACTGAATGTATTAACCTATGGTTAATTCCTGGCTATGAATTGCATCTTTTTAAACTTTGTCCTTGTTATATTGTTACTACTTTTCAACGAATGCTGTTTATGATATTTATTTGACAAACAAGAATGACCTCTTTTTGTTCTTCTAGGGGACTGATAATTAAAATTCAGTTTATTGTCTGGGTATCTGGCCTGGTATTAGTGACCCCATGATGTACCATGGCATCAGCAACAGCTTTTTCAAGGAATGAGAAAATCCTATGTGCCTCACTTGGGAGTTTGCAAACTCCTGGCTACTATGAACTTCTGTCTTCACTCTTCTTCCAAGCCTCACCCCAAAAGAAGCTTCTCCTACCCTCTCCAGTTTCCTTTGTCAGTTAACTGCCTGAAGCAACTCTCAAGATACACCTTCAAGTCTTGAGGGCAGAGAGGGAAGGAAATAGCTACAGACCTGGGATGTCCACGAACACACTTCTGAGATAGGCTGAGCAAGAAAATTGCCTTAGACTCTTCTTTCTGCTTTCAGAAACAAAATCACTCCTAACTTTGTTCACTTAAATTCTGTTAGATGGTTGAAAAAGATGGCTCTGTTACATGGTTGGTTAAAGTTCTTCTTAAATTTTCTTTCAATATTTACTTATTTTTGAAAGAGAAAGACAGAGCATGAGCTGGGAGTAGAAGGGGTCAGAGAGAGAGGGAGACACAGAATTCGAAGTAGGCACCAAGCTCTGAGCTGTCAGCACTGAGCCCGATGTGGGGCTTGAACCCATAGACCATCAGATCACAACCTGAGCTGAAGTCAGACACTTAACCAATGGAGCCACCCAAGCATCCCAGGTTAAGGTTCTGTTTTGAACAGATGAATACCTATTTTCTCTGCTGTCTCGCTAATTGTCCATTTCCCTTCCCTTGAGTCAGTCTCTTACCAGTTTTTGTGCATGTGTGTATCCTCCCAGAGATACTGTAGGTATGTTTGTATATATACAAATTGTGGCATACCATAAATACTATTCTGCACCTTGCTTTTTGTCACTTAAACTATAGAATACTGTTTCACATCAGTACTTAAAGATATTTATGTACTTTTATGGCAGCATGGCTGCATAGTATTATATCCTTCTTGTAGTAGAATGTATGTAAGCGGTCTTTTGTTGGTGGATGTTTAGCTTTCATCCAGTCTTTGGCTATTATAAACATGATTATATGTATTTCACATGTGACAACATATCTCTAGGACTCTAGGAGAAATTGGCAAGGGCTCTTTGAAAATTGGCTTGTTTGGTTCCTTGATGGTTATAAAACCACAGTATTATGCATAAAATCAGGGATTCTAGGAGGCCTGGCCATGCCTAACTACACAGATATCACAGGATGTCAAGCTGAAAGGGATCTTAGAGATTCCAGGGAGGGCCAAGGTCACACAGAAGTTTAGAAGCAGATCCATATTTAAAACCACAGTGTGTCCATAATGTGACTCTTTTTACTACACCCTGCTACTGTCTGTCAGAGAGATCTGACACAGCCTGATTTCTGTCCTGATAGGCAGGCCTGTGTATTATCTGGCCCACTATGGTCTCACTACCTTGTCTTTACCTGATTTCTCTTTCCAGGGTGTGACATTGCGATCTGAAGGTGCCAACCTAATTTACCCTACTTTTCCTGCTGCTCTGACTTCTCCCACCAATAATAACTCCATCTTTTAAAAATGTTTAGAGCTGAAGTTTTTTTATGGTTTGGGGACCCTTTAGCAGTAAAGCCAAGTAGGAGAGGCAGGAGTACTGGGGAGGTAATTTGGTAACAGCACATGTTTCATGATCTTAATTGTTGCTTTCTACTCTTAGCTCGTCCACTGACTCATCATGTAGTCTAGGGGGAGTCTCTTTCTCCTCTTGGCCCTGCTGGACTATTTCATTCCCTTGGCCATAAGGTTGAATACCTCAAGGTCCAATGATTGCATAATGTGCCCAATAAAAAAGAATATGAAAGTGTATGCAGATAGTTTAATTCTTACTGAATTGTACGAGGGAGCAAACTACAGGTGACATTTTGTTTACATGTAGTTACCATTTGATCCAGCATTTTATCTGTAGGTATATACCCCTGTGAATTGAAAACAACTTTATGCAAAAAGGTGTATATGAATATTCCTAAGTGTACTATTCATACTACCAAAAAGTGAAAATAACCCTATGATGGTTAATTTTATGTGGCTAGGCTACATAACTTGGCTAGGCCTTGATGCCCAGTTGTTTGTTCAAACAGCAGTGTAGATGTACTGTGAAGGTTTTTTTCTTTTTTCTTTTGGATGTGATTAACATCTAAATCAGTAGACCTTGAGTAAAATGTGTTACTCTCCATAATGTGCCTGGACCTCATCCAATCAGTTGAAGACCTTAGGAGTCCACCTTCAGACTGCAACACAGAAATTCTGCTTGTTTCTTTGAATGACACACTGGACCAGATGCATGTAACATACATTCAGAACATTCCATCTTAATACAGCAGAATACACATTCTTTTCAAATGCACATGGAACATTCTCCAGAACAGATCACATGTTAGGCCACAAAACAAGCCTTAACAAATATTGTATATATGTATTATATATACAATGGAATATGATTCAGCCATAAAAAAAGAATGAAATCTTACCATTTACAACAACATGGATGGAGCTAGAGAGTATAATGTTAAGCAAAATAAATCAGAGAAAGACAAATACCATATGATTTCACTCATATGTGGAATTTAAGAAACCAAGCAAATGAACATAGGGAGAAAAAAGAGAGGCAAACCAAGAAACAGACCCTTTTTAAATCTAAATTTTAGTTAGTGTAGAGTGCAATATTGGTTTCAGGAGAAGAATTCAGTGATTCATCACTTAACATACAATACCCAGTGCCCATCACACGTGCCCTCCTTCATACCCATCACCCATCTAGCCCATCTCCCACCCACCTTCCACCATCAACCTTCAGTTTGTTCTCTAAGAGTCTCTTGTGGTTTGTTTCCCTCTCTTCTCTTTTTTCTCCCCTTCCCGTATGTTCACATCTGTTTAAGAAACAAGACTCTTAACAATAGAGAACAAACTGATAGCTAACAGAGGGCAGGTAGGTGGGGGAAATGGGTGAAATAGGTGAAGGGAATTAAGGAGTGCACTTGTCCTGATGAGCGCTGAGTAATGTATGGACTTGTTGAATCACTATATCATACACGTGAAACTAATATAACACTGCATGTTAATAATACTGGAATTTAAATTAAAAACTTAATAAAAAAAAAGTTCTGCCTATTTGCAGCCTTTGTGCTCAAGACTGCAACATCAACTCTTTCCTGAATTTGCATCCTGCTTGCCTGCCCTGCAAAGAGCCCTCATAATTGTGTGAGCCAGTTCCTTAAACTATCTCTCTGCCCTGTTCTGTTTCTCCGGAAAACCCTGACTAATACAAACCCTGATGTCCATAAAATGACGAATGGATAAACAAAATGTGATATACTCATATAATGGAATATTATTTAACATAAAAAGAAATGAAATGCTAATATATTCTATAATGCAGATGAATTTTGATAACATTATGCTAAGTGAAAGCCAGACACACAAAAAGTCATATATTATGATTCCATTTATTTGAAAAGTCCAGAATAGATAAATCCACAGAGATGGAAAGTAGATTAGTGATTGTCTAGGGCTGGGCAGGGGAGGGGAAAGGGTAGCGAGGGCTTAACAGGTATGGAGTTTCTTTTGGGAGTGATGAAAATATTCTGGAGTTAGGTAATGGTAATGGCTGCACAACTTTATACTAAAACCATTGAACTGTACCCTTTAAATGGGTGAGTTGTATGGTGTATAAATTAGATCTCAATATAGCCATTATTTAAAAAAAAAAAACAAGACTTAGAAAATAAATATTATCCATCCTGTGCCCCTCCCTTCTACTAGGCAATGTATGTAGAGCTTGCCATCTCTGCCTGGCAATACCCATCGTCCCCAAATTCCATGCTGCAGTTTGCAATAGCACTTCTTTCCTGCCAATGCTAATTTAGATGGTCGTTGTAACCATATTTTTATAAAAAAAATTTTAAAGTTTATTTATTTGTTTAGAGAGAGAAAGAGCAAGCCAGGTAGGGGCAGCGAGAAAAGGGAGAAAATCTCAAGAAGGCTCTGTGTTGTTACTGCAGTGCCTGATGCGGGGCTCGAACCCAAAAACTGCAAGAGCATGACCTGAGCTGAAATCAAGACTCACACTTAACTGACTGAGACACTCAAGGGCCCATTAACCAAATTTTTATAAACAAAAATGCTAGAGAGAAGGACTGCAGGGAACTCCCTTATGTTTTGACTCTAGGCCCAGATCCCACCTAGGGATGATACTGATGAGGGAGTGGCTCTGAATAGGATAGGAAAAATTTTCTGTCTTCAAGGAGCTTACAGTGAAAAGAAAAGGTCCAGAGGTTGTGTAATTGATTTTGAATTAGATATCTTTTAAAGATTCAAACCAAGCATTCTATAGAATGAAATCATTCTTCCATCCTAGCTACCAATTCTCTGGGCCTTGCACATCACCTCCTACCAGCTAGTGTTCTATGACGACTATCAACCACTTGCTGCA
>NW_027532829.1:201033-207424 GCF_008692635.1 Crocuta crocuta
CACTTGCTGCACATCTCACTCCTTCCTCTCCTCTTCCCTTTTAAAAAAAAAAAAAATTAATGTTTATTTGTTGAGAGAGAGACAGAGACAGAGAGACAGAGGGTGATCAGGGGAAGGGCAGAGAGGGAGGAAGACACAGAATCCAAAGCAGACTCCAGGCTCTGAACTGTCAGCACAAAGCCTGATGTGGGCCTTGAACCCACAAACCACAAGATCATGACCTAAGCTGAAGTCGGATGCTTAACTGACTGAGCCACGCAGGCTCACCCAGCCACCCCTCCTCTCCTCTTCTTTCATGCATGACAGCTACCTCTTACAAGTCAGCTCTGGCTGCATTGGCTTGAAAGTTTGAACCTATCCCAGACCCTTATATAGTTCAGAGGTGTTCCGAATGCTAATAAAGATGCCAAGAGCTTTTAGACTCTTTTCCTGGTGAGTTTGAGGTTGGAAGTGCTGCAGGGGAACGTAAAAGCTTGGGTCTCCCTTGACTGTAGAACTTTCATTTTTCAAGAAGAGGAAATTGACCCTGAACTAGCTAGTATTCAAGGGATGCATAGGGATATTACCTCAGATGACCAGTTTTTGGGAGATGAGTGGTTTTAATTTTGAAGGGGTCCTCAGGGCCTCAGTAGTCTCATGAATGTCAACATTTCCAGTATGTCTACTCCTAAGAAGAACAAAGGACTGGAGAGATTGCCTGTAAGGAAAGAGAGTTGGACAGAAACAGGGCAAATTCTCGGTTTCTCCCAGCAAGGCAAAAGGAACAAAGAAATAAGAAACCAGAGGATTTAGTGACCTAAAGTGCCAGAGAGTCCTAAGGCTGAAAATAGAGTAGCTGGTGCGTGAGAGGGATCAGATGGCAGGAAACTTACAGGTCTATATCAGCCATGGAGGAATTAAAAAAAAAAAAAGTGTAACAGTNGCATCCTCTTGTGAGCTGAATGGCTGACTGAGGCAGTGTGTGTCCCAAAGGACTTTATGCCCCAGCTACAGTGGCTACAGCTCTTAGAGAAGAGTGTGCCTGTCTTGCATGGTTTCCTGGAGGAAGTGTGGGGGAGGAAGATTCATCATCATCACCATTTTTTCTTTTTTTTGAAAAATTTTAATGGTTATTTTTGATACAGAGAGAGAGACAGAGACAGCATGAGTGGGGGAGGGGCAGAGAGGAAGACAGAATCTGAAGCAAGCTGTAAATGACCTCAACAAGACACAGAGGTGGGAGTAAGCAAGACAAGTATAAGCAAATGAAAAATTTGCTGGACTGGAGCAAAGAATCTGTGGTAGGGTAATGTAGACGATGAAGATGGAGAGGGAAGTAGTTTGGTGATTACAGAGACCCTTTTAACAGCATATAGAAGGAGTTGTTTAGGAACAAAGTAGGAAGGCCTTGTAGATTTGTGTATTTGGGGGTTGGTGAGGGCACAGGGGAGGAAGAAGGCTAAAAAACAGTTGGGATTCTGTATTTTTCCTAGCTTTGGTCTCCCGCGCTAGGGTAACCAATTTATGCCATCTCAGCAAATTGAAATGAGATTGTCACCCTACTTGAGATCCATCTGAAGACCAGGTTCCTAAGAAGCCCCCAGAGACTCTTTCCCCGTACTGTTGGTGGAGAACCCTGTGCCAGTTGGAAAGGCCAAACCAATTAACACCCAGTGTGAAGTGTTCTCAGTGTTGGCCTGCCTTGTGAAAAGGAAAGGAGGAAGGATCAGCCTGTTATCCCAGTTGCTAGCACAGGTGCAGACCAAGCTAGTGTGCCTGCTTCAAAGGCAACAACCTTTAGACATTGATTTGTCCCCGAATCAGCCCTGGGAAAAGGAGGCAGCAATTGCAGGAATCTTAAAATTCAACACCACACCAAGACTAAATCTTTCTCAAGGCCATCATTTTGGTGGCTGCTAATTGGCCATTCTTCACATAGATTCTTTTTACTGACTTCCTGCAGCAAAAGGAGATTGGCACAGTCTCTGCTACATTTGTATTATTACCAAGAGGCAGATGTTTTCTCTTTTTCTCTGGGGTTTAGAATTATGCAAATGAAGGCATGAAAACAAAAGCTCAGTGAAGTGGGGGAGTGTTGATCTTAAGAATCCTGGCAATATTCTGAGCTCTTTAAGACACCCCTCTCAGTTTTTACTAACGGTTCCCTTGACTCATCTCCAGTCTATTTAGAATTTGGCACCTCTTCAGAACCTTCCAGCCAAAGACCTGAAAGTTCATTCTAAAGTTCCTATCCTGTCCTCATCTTACAAATGGGGAAATCAAGGCATATGAGTTTTCAGTGCCTGTAGGCCTGACCTTGAGTCCTGACACCCAACTATCCTTTTCTATCTTACCTGCGCTGCACACCATCTTGCCTGGAAAGGAAACTATGGCCCAATTGCCTCTCAGGTCTCCTCCGCCCCACCCCACCATGATATTATCTGGAGGGCAATAGGACCCAGGGAAGCTCAACCCTGAGAGACACACCTGCCTAACCGCGTGGGTTGAGCAAGTTTGCGAGCGAGCTAGTTCGGGAGGGAGGGGTAGAAGTGGGCGTCTGCTGCTTTTGGGGAAGAGGAAAGCTGTGGCTCCTTCTGGGATCTGGGGTTCGTGGTGAAAAGCGATTCCAAAGACTGGCTCAAGTCCCTTTTTGCCACGCCTCTCCACCCGGCGCTTCCTTGGGCTGCCTGCCCTGGAACCCGCAGGATGGTTTTGCACGGCCCGGGCCTTCCCTCCCACTTCGCCCGCCCCCGCCATCAGTGCCTGAGTTCCTGAAGCCGCGGACCTCCTGCACCTGGAATTTCAGGCCAGGGAGAACCCCAGCGGCAGACGGCGCCCAAGAGTTTGTTGACATCTGCCTTTGCCCTCCCGGGCTGGCGTCCCGCACGTCATGCTTCTTGCTAGCAAAGTTTCTCTGTAGAAAAGAAGCACCCTTAGCCATCTGTTGACCCTACCGCACGCCTGCGCCCTGCTTCTCTCCCAGGAGATTGGAGATTCAGCTCGGGGCCAGGGTTGTGCCTTCACTCTGGCCTGGTTGGCCAGCTGCCTTGGGGGCGGGACTTGGGGAATCCAAGGAGTCCGCCTGAATACCCTGGATTCTGTGCGGGTCCTTGAGGGAGCGCCGGCGAGCTAGCTACAGCCTAGCAATAACTAGAATGCCTGGGCACTGAAATGAACCCCGGAAGGGACGCTCAGGCTGCACCCGCTCTTCTGCCCTGGTTCAGTTCTCCGCAGGTTTGAGAGGGCATACTGGTCAGGACTCGTCCAGAGGAGCTGCCGAGTGTTGGTGCCGAGACAGAGTGGCTACCACCCCCCTCCCTGGGGGGCTGCGCCTGGAGAAGCGGCCAAGGAAACAGCGGTCCCCATGGCCTTTCGCGTGCCTAGAATTGGATTCCGGACTGGGCACTAAAATGCTTGCTTTTGCCTTGTCCAGGTTTCACAGAACATATGTGGACGATTGGAATCCTGGGCCAATGAAGAGTCAGGTTCAAAGTGGTACTCCTGGGCTCTCCATCCCAGACTCAAACAAGTGTAACTGGAGACTAGAAAGAGGGGTCTCCTGCTCTAACTAGCAGATCTCCGTTCTGCAGTCGTACCTGACAGCTCTCTTCACTGATACTTGGACTGCAGTGGCTACAGGGTTCCCTTGGGTAGGGGTGGGGGTTGCTCTGAAGACCAGACTGCAACACTCAGAACTTCGGCAATGGACCGAGTTTATGAAATTCCTGAGGAGCCTAACGTGGATTCAATTTCATCTCTGGAGGAAGATGTCATCCGTGGGGCCAACCCCCGATTTACCTTTCCATTTGGCATCCTCTTCTCCACCTTTTTGTACTGTGGAGAGGCTGCATCTGCCTTGTACATGGTTAGAATCTATCGAAAGAATAGTGAAACCTACTGGATGACATACACCTTATCCTTCTTTATGTTTTCATCCATTATGGTCCAGTTGACCCTCATTTTTGTCCACAGAGATCTGGCCAAAGACAAGCCGCTATCATTGTTTATGCATCTAATCCTCTTGGGACCTGTTATCAGGTGAGCACTTTTTACTTTAAAAAAATTTTTTAATTGTTTATTTTTGAGAGACCGACAGAGTGTGAGCAGGGGAGGGGCAGAGAGAGAGGGAGACACAGAATCTGAAGCAGGCCCCAGGCTCCGAGCTATCAGCACAGAACCGGACATGGGGCTGGAACTCATGAACCAGGAGATCATGACCTGAGCCCAAGTCAGATGCTTAACCGCTTAACTGACTGAGCCACCCAGGCACCTCTGTGTGCAACTTTTTATTTCCTACCCCTATCTGATTTGTGCAGAGAAAGATGAAGCTAATATTCACAAGACTGAAACTGTACCTCTGATCTAATCATTTCTCCCATTCCCTCCCACTCTCGGCTTCCCTGCCTACCATGCAAAGAGACTTTATCTGAAATCTTAAATGCCACCGCAGTGAACATGTGCCATGTACCTGGTTAGGTACGGTACCACAGATAAGACTTCATTAGACAGTGTTTGCTATTTGGATTTGAGTTGTGAAAATTGGTATGGGACCAGCTGATGAGGTTAACCTGTGCACACAGGTCATAACTTCACAGTGTGTTAGTTTGACTCTGCCTTTTAAGACATTCTATAAATTGTATCTCACATTCAATGTCTTTACCCAGAGCTGCTTGGACTGGTGCTGCGGCCATTTCCAAATTTTCCAGTTATTTGACATCTGGGAAATATTTTAAGCTATTTTTGGTCATCTGGTACCCATTGTACTTCTTTTTAAAAACATTTTTAAATGTTTATTTTTGAAAGAGAGAAAGCGTGAGAGGGGGAGGAGCAGACAGAGGGTGACACAGAATCCAAAGCAGGCTCCAGGCTCTGATCTGTCAGCACAGATCCTGACGTGCTGCTTGAACTCACGAACCACAAGATCATAACCTGAGCCTGAGGTGAACAAAGTTGGATGCTTAATCGAATGAAGAACCCAGGCGCCCTGTAGTTAGTTTTCTGTATTGGTTCATCAGTCTCCTGTTTATTGCTTTGTATCTTTCTGCAATACAGGTACATGATTAGAGGGGGCAAAGAAAGAAAGTCTGGATGCTGTAGCACAAGTATCAAGTCTTTCCATTAAGATTGCCTTGAAGGGATGAGAATGTGCCTTAGGGAGACAGGCATCTGTGTCAGCAGTCTCATCTGGATACTATGAGATTTTCAAGGTAGGGAGAGGTTGCAAAACTTATGAAGTCAGGAGGAAAGAATGGACCAGGTTTGTCTTGATTGCAAGAGAGGCAGAAACCTGCAATCAGCTGAAGAATACATGTCAGAGTGTTGTGGGAAGATATTTCATCCTTAGAGAACTAAACACAGTCTGGAACTGTTTAAGGTTGGAACCTCCCTACTTAATTTCTTTTTAAATCAATTTATTTTCAAACTAGGAGAGATTGATTAGGCTACATTAGAGAAAATATGGGATATCAGCAGAAATAGTAGCCTGGAATTTCAGTGGCATGGAGTCTAGTCCTATCTCTGTCACTGACTAGTTTTATGGCATTGGTGAAATCTCTCAAGATGCCTTGGACCCCAGTTTCTTCATCTATACGATAAACGGGTTGGGCTAGATCATGGGTCTCAAATGCAAATGCCTACAGGGGCCAGGCAGATCTCATAAATGAGTGAAGTGTACCAAGTATGAGAAAACAGGTAGCTTCACGTGTGATGATAAAGGAAAACGAAATTTCAGTGTTAGAGGAATGATAGAGAATAGTGAATAGAGTGGCAAGCTGGAGTCTGCATAATTTGCCTAAAGGAGGCAGCTACGCTACAGTTCCAATCCATTGTTACACTGTTAGAATTTAGACATAACGTTGCCACGTTCCCCAACTTTTCAGGAGGAACTTCCAAGACAGGATTTTATATGAACCATCATTTTAAATTGTGGCGATTTGATCATTATGTAAAAGCACAGTATGGGCCAAACCACAGCTGTTGGTGAGACAGCTGGCCTATATTCAACCTTTGGACTAAGGAATCTAAAGGTCCTTTACAATTCTAAATCTTAAAAAAAATTTTAATGTTTATTTGTTTTTGAGAGACACAGACAGTATGAGCAGGGGAAGGGCAGAGAAAGAGAGAGACACAGAATCTGAAGCGGGCTCTAGGCTCTGGGCTGTCAGCACAGAGATCCAATGCAGGGCTCGAACCCACGAACCGTGAGATCATGACCTGAGCCAAAGTCGGACCCTCAACTGACTGAGCCACCCAGGTACCTCTCCAATTCTAAATCTTTGAAGGTCAACTGCAACAGACTTTGTCTTGAACTTGGAACCAAGAAATTTAGAGATGTCAGTAGAGGAGCAAGGAAACCATTCTTTCCTTTTTCGAATGCAATATATTGAATTAAGAGATCAAGAGATCTCAAGAT
>NW_027532829.1:207460-211484 GCF_008692635.1 Crocuta crocuta
AGCATCCTGCCCCAGTCCAGAGTTTAGACTTAGCTCCTTTGCTTTGTGGCTTCCCAAGCCATCTTTGATGTGGACCCTCCATTTGGAGTGTTGCGTACTGTATTTCAATTTTTGTTATTTAGCTTCCACTAGAAATTATTGGAAAGCATTTATAATCTCAGCTAACCTGACAGCAGGGAAGAAATAATTGAAAGTTCATAAATTATATCCTTGATATGCTTATTTTCAAGGCAAATTACTTTTTGGTAGAGAGGAATTTGATTAGTGCTATTAGGCACAGGGAGGTATAGAGGACCTGGGTCCCTTTTCTGAAAAGCAAAGCTACTTCTGAAAATGAAAATATACTCTAATTTACTGAAGCTTAGAGGCAAGGCAAACACCCTTAGTTAAACCAGTAAATAGCCTTTAGAAGCATAAACAGAATGCTTCCTGCCACTATCTCCCCCAATATTTTATTCAGGAATAGAACTGATGAGTCTGGGTTAAAAATCTAAAATCTTTCGTTGGAAACACACTTAGCTTTTTTCTTCTCTGTTCTCTCTTCTTTTACTCTCCCAGGTTTTAGAGTTTGAGACATCATGCTTCTGAATGGGACATATGCCCCAGTCTCAAAGGGACATGGAGAATGGCAGCCAGCACATTTTCCAAACCTTCCTATTGGAAGCCAAAGGCCTAGAAAGCATATAAATCTCTGAGCTCATCTTTAGCCTATTTTTTCCATTAAATTACATTGCCATTATGATCATCCTCTCCTCCCATCATTTCTCACCCTGTAGTCTTTTCTTCTTACTCTTTCATTAGCTCAGAAAATATTGATCAAATACACACCATGTGGTAAGGCTGGTGGGCAAGATAAATACAACCCATGCTCTCAGTCAGGAAAGATGGCTTAATTTTCACAACTGTTCTTACTTATCATAATGGTCCACAGTTTCCATTCCTGTCAGGGTGAGTGGACGCAGTGATAACTCAGGTGTTCGAAACAAAATGTTCTAGTTGCTTCTCTTCTATTCACCACATCAGAATTGCTTAAAGACTTCTGATTTATATGGGGAGATGGGAGGGATACAGCAGGAAATGTGGTCTTATCACTATTGCACATATCACTAAAGTTGGTAGGCTCTCATAACGATGTTTTTCTCCTGTAAAGAAAGAAGTTTAAAAGGCTCTTGGCTCCAGATAGGTCAAGAGGCCCCCAAAGCAACCTTTAAAAAGAGATTTTGANACTGGCATCACTGTATAGATGAAGTGTTTTCTAGATCCTCTCTAAGACTTTTTGGCAAGACAATTATAGTTGTTGGCTTTGTCTTGAAAAGAGCAGAACTAAAAAGCCCCAAGTATGGAAGTAAATGCTTTGCATAAAGAAAGCTTTACCTCAGGAACTTGAGGTGTTATGAAAACCAGGGCCTTTAAGAACCTTCATCATTGTGCTCACTTTGGCAGTACATATACTAAAATTGGAATGATACAGAGATTAGCATGCCCCTGCACAAGGATGACACGCAAATTCGTGAAGTGTTCCATATTTTTTGTATGTAATTGATGAATTACTTAATTCTACTCCTGAAACCAATATTGCACCGTATGTTAACTGACTAGAATTTAAATAAAAATTTGGAAGGAAAAAAAATCACCCACAGAGTCTTTAAAAAATAAGAATATTTATCATTTTCTCTCAACACATTATTTACATATTTTTCTTTGCATTCAAGGCACTTTTCTACCATAGGCCTATTCTTTTATTTAAAAAATTTTAATGTTTATTTTTGATAGACAGTGAGTGGGGGAGGGGCAGAGAGGGAGACACAGAATCTGAAGCAGGATCCAGGCTCTGTGCTGGATCTGTGCTGTCAGCACAGAGCCCAACGTGGGGCTCGAACTCACCAACGTGAGATCAAAGACCTGAGCCAGATCAGGTGAGATCAGGACCTGAGCCAGTCAGACACTTAACAGACTGACCACCCAGGTTCCCCTACCATAGGTCTATTCTTAAGACAAAGCAATTCCTTAAATCCTAAAAAAAAAAAAACAAAAAAAACCCACTCTGAAATAGTGTTCTGAAGTCAGTAGATGACTAAACAAAAAAAGATTTAGACTCAAGTAACTTGTAGAAGACATGACCAACTCTTTGACTCATGACAAATGAGTAGAATGGGAGAAAAGGAATGGCAAAAAGTAGCACAAACTCCCTGAGGGTATTATTCTTCCCTCACCCCCATTGCAGCCTCCCTTGCCAGGATAGCTTTAGTTAAGTGCCTGTGATGCTTTACTTCCTCAGATGTTTGGAGGCCATGATTAAGTACCTCACACTGTGGAAGAAAGAGGGGCAGGAGGAGCCCTATGTCAGCCTCACCCGAAAGAAGATGCTAATAAATGGCGAGGAGGTGCTGATAGAATGGGAGGTGGGCCACTCCATCCGGACTCTGGCTATGCATCGCAATGCCTACAAACGTATGTCACAGATCCAAGCCTTCCTGGGCTCAGTGCCCCAGCTGACCTATCAGCTCTATGTGACTCTGATCTCTGCAGAGGTCCCCCTGGGTAGAGGTGAGTAGGGTCAGGAGAGGGGAGGGCTCTATTTAAATCAGGGGTCTTAGTACCTCACACCTGAGCTGTCTAATATACTGGCCTCATCTGGTTATTTAAATTAAAATGAAAAAAATTTACTTCCTCAGTCATACTAGCCACATTTCAGGTGTTCAATAGTTGCGTGTGGTTACTAGTTACTGTATTGGACAGCACAGGTATTGCAGAACATTTCCACCATTGCACAAAGTACTAATGGACAGCAATGTTAGAGAACTTGGGGAGCCAGACATCTTAGGCCTCCCACATTTCTTAAACTGGGGTAATCCATTTAGACTAAAAATGCCACAGATAAACCCTCTCTGGGTCCAGAAGAAGCTGATAATACCAGCACTCAGTAGGACATTTTCCCTAGCCCAGGGTATTTAAATTATACTAAGGGGTTTTTGGNGGTCAGAGAGAGAGGGAGACACAGAATCCAAAGACAGGCTCCGAAGAGCTGTCAGCACAGAGCCTGAAGCGGGGCTCAAACCTAGGAACCGTGAGATCATGACCTGAGCCGAAGTTGGACGATTAACCGACTGAGCCACCCAGGTGCCCCAAAAGCCCGGTTTTAAAAAAAATTACATCCCCTACTCAGACCTGACTCAGTCTGAGTGTGGGGAGGCCAGGAATCTGTCTTTTTTAAATACCCTAGTTGATTCTGATCAGCCACATTTGGGAAACACTGATGTAATCACTTCTCCCAACTCCAGTGGGGAGAAGGAAAAGGGGTGTAGAATGAGTCCTGATGAGAATGAGGCTTGCTCCCAGTTCTGACCTTCTGTGTGATTTGGGGAGGAAGTTACCCAAGAGGTCACAGTCTTAATTTTCCACTTGTAAAAGAGGGCTCCTGAGATGAGTAAGACCTCTAGAAGAGGAGGAAATGTGAGTCAGTGTTTTCAAAGTCAAGATAAAGTACTGTTAATAGGTTTTAACAGCCCAAGATTAGCTTCATCTGCTTGGGTTGGAGCTGGTACAGCTGTGGGTACAGCTTTGAACCATTTCCTCATTATTAGATGCTAATCCTGCGTGACAAAGCCCCATGTCACAAATAAGTGTAAAGAGGGAATTTGTCCCCTTTTCTCTTTTTCTCCACTAGGAATTGTTCTTGAAGTTCTGTTGGTCTCAATGCTTTTTACATACCTAGAATTGATAGTAGTGTGAAGAGAAAAGGAAATGCTGATGTTTTCCTCCTGAGAATTTTGAAGGTCATCAAATCATCTAATTAAAATATGTAGGGGCACATGGGTGGCTCAGTCGGTTAAGCATCCAACTTCGGCTCAGGTCATGATCTCACGGGGTGGGTTGGAGCCCCGCATCGCATCGGGTTCTGTGCTGGCAGCTCAGAGCCTGGAGCCTGTTTCAGATTCTGTGTCTCCCTCTCTCTCTGCCCCTCCCCCACCCATGCTCTGTCTCTCTGTCTCAAAAATAAATAAATAAATAAATAAATTTATAT
>NW_027532829.1:211662-214881 GCF_008692635.1 Crocuta crocuta
AAGTATTTCTATATGCATAGAAAATTTCCAGAAGGATATGTAAGAAACCATTTACCTATGGGCAGTGAAAATGAGAAGTCAGTCAACTTTTACCTTTTTCTTTATACCCTTCTATATGGTTTGAAATGTATATGGTTTAAAATTCTTACTATGACCATGTGTTACTGTGTTCTTATTTTTTAATTATAAAAATCAGACATGATTATAGTGAAGATTCAAAACCCAGAGTATATATGAAATAAGAGATATAATTTTACTCCCCAAAGGTAATCTCTGTTAACCATTCAATATATATCCTTCCAGACTTTTTTTTAGTATATAAACATACATACAATATATTTGTATATGTACTTTTTTCAAAAAGGACTGTATTAAACATTCTGTTGAGCAACATTTCTTTTTCAAAAGTATGCCAATCTTTCTTCAATGGCTATTTATATATGCATATATAATAATGATAAGTGTATAATGTACATTTTCCTTATATAAATTGGGCCATTCTTTCTTGTTCCCTAATCTTCTAGTGGTAGGATTAAACTTTGTTTCTAATTTTTCCATTCAGAAATTTTTTTCTAATCCTAAACTGCTCCANTGGGTGAAAGGATATGCATGTTTGGAATTTTATCAGTACTGCCAGATAGCCCTCCCAAAGGGTTGTATGAATTTATATGCCAACATGTAGTGTATGAATATGCTTTTTCTTTATATGTTAAACTAAATATTATTTAGTTATAGAATTATAAAATTTAAAAACTGACTACTTAAATCATCTGCTTTAAATTGTGAGAGAAGCTGAGCACCTTTTCATGGGTGGTTCTTGTGTTCTTTAAATTGTTTATATTTTTACTCACAGTCTTTAGTGGGTTCTTTTTCTTATTTGTAGGAGTTAGTTTCTTTTTCTGGTATTAATCTTTTCTCTGCTGTAGATAAATGTGCATGTATATATTTGTATAATGTTTTATATGTGTGTACATACATACATTTTAAAAGTGCATTGGGGCATCTGGGTGGCTCCATCCATTAAGAGTAAGACTTCGGCTCAGGTCATGATCTTAGAGTTCATGGGTTCAAGACCTACATCGGGCTCTGTGCTGACAGCTCAGAGCCTGGAGCCTGCTTTAGATTCTGTGTCTCCCTCTCTCTCTCTGCTCCTTCCTCATTCCCACTCTGTCTCTCTCTCTCAGAAATAAATAAACATTAGAAAATTATTTAAAAGTGCATGTGCATGTCATACATGACACACATGTGCAACACACCGTATAAGACACAAAATATAACTTCTGGCTTTCTGAAGTATTAAATTTTTATGTATTTAAATTCTTTGTTGCTTTTAGATTGTGTGCACTTCTTACAAAGGCCTTTAACAACTCCTATCTGATAGGACAATTTAGCCTAATCTTCTAAATAGATGATGTTCCACCAAAACGCAAAACAATAACAACAAAAGAAAACAACAACATTTCATTGAGACTGTATATTGGGATTGCATTAAATCATTTAGGTTATTTTGGAGGGAATTTACATCTTTATAGGATCAATCAGTTTCGTATTAGAAGATGCTATATCTCTCCATTTTGTTAAATATTTTTAAATCACTTTATTGAGGTATGATTGACAAGAATCTCTGCCTATTTAAACATATCCACTTTGATGAGTCTGGAAATAAGTATACATCCATGAAATATCACCACAATCTATGCCATAAATGTGCAAGGCCTATAGTAAGAAGACTGTACAACTTTACTGAAGTACATTAAAAAATATGTAATGAAATGTACGTTAGTAAAGTTGTATCATTTTTTTCCTGTAGGATTTGCATATTTCTGTAAGGCTTATTTCTAGGTATTCCATTAATTTTTAAATCACCTGATTTCCTAAGTGTCCGGGTAGTGCCTAAGTAGAGGAAATGCATGTACTACACGTTTTGGAAATGGGGAATGATGATAGTGATAGGAGCTAGCAGCTAGCATTTACTATGTTCTGAACATTTCTCTAAGCCCTTTACATGTAATTACTTTAATTTTTACAACAGCCCTCTGATATAATTATTGTCATCCCCATTTTAACATATGAGGAAAGAGAGTCCCTGTGAGGTTAAGCAAATTCCCCATGGTTTCATAAGTAATAGTTGGAAAAGATTGGACTGGAATCCAGGATGTCTGCCTGCAGATCCCATATTTCTAGCCATATATCACTCTACAAAGAATGTAAGGGAAACTTTCTCCAAGGCCTTGTTTTTGATTCTTTGGTGATGTCTCCTATCAAAAACTTTCTGATAGTACCATCTCTTAAGGGTTTATAACAGTTTTTTTTGGTTTAGTTTTCCTCATTTTCACCCACTTTTCTGTCTTCTCCTTGCTATCCCTTTTCTAATATCTTTTTCTGTTGAAGGCCATCTGGATCAGTGTAGATGAGCAAATTAACTAACAGCATTATGATCTATTATGGCATGAGTTTATTTGTAGGGAGACAGATGGAAGGTGTTTTTACATTTATGGAAATTATCAGGTTTTCCTCCTTGTATTAAATTACTATCAATAAATGAGTTCTAATTTAAGGGAAAGCATCACCACACTGGGCTAGATGTATATACACTCTGATGTTCCTAAGTCCACAGGAGCATCAATTTTTAAGGCTGGGACTAAGAGTGGTTTATTTTTTTAAATTTTTTATGTCTTTATTTTATTTTGAGAGACAGAGAGAGAGTGGGAGAAGGGCAGAGAGAGAGGAAGATACAGAATCTGAAGTAGGCTCCAGGCTCTGAGCTGTCAGCACAGAGCCCAATGAGGGGCTCGAACCCACGAACCCTGAGATCATGACCTGAGCCGAAGTCGGACACTTAACTGACTGAGCCACCCAGGCGCCCCTAAGAATGGTTTATAAAGCTGAGTATATCAAATCATTATGTTGTACACCTTAAACTAATACAATATTATATGTAATTATATCTCAATAAACACAGAAAAATGATAAAAAAACAAGGCTAAGAGTAGACACTTCAAGAGAGTCTCTCATTCCAGTCTTTGAGATTCAAACACTCTACTTAGAGCTGAAAAGGATCTTGGAAACAAAGCTGTGCTTCTTTTTGGGTTTCCATGGGGAGGTTTTCACTTTTCTTGGAGATTAAGTTGACATCTCCATTGCTCCAGTTCCCTGAATCCAGAATTTTTATGGGAACAGAAAGTTCCAGCTTTTTTTTTTTTTTTTTTTTTGGTTGGG
>NW_027532829.1:214985-223577 GCF_008692635.1 Crocuta crocuta
AGGCCTCTCTTTCTCCTTGAGACCAGTAGATTTTTCTTACTGATTGGTATTTTTTGATAGAAAGGAATAAAAGGAAAGGGCCATTATGTGATTTATTACTGATACTGAGTGTAGCAAGTTACGGAGCACCCTGACTCTTCAGGGCCAATTCTATATAGTGGTATGGATGTTATGGGCTATGATTTTTTTTTTTAATTTTAAACCACTCTGGTAGAAGATTGGAGATTCCTAAAATATACCATAGCACCCAGATGATAAACAGATATTCCTGATGATTAATGCAAGCAATTCTAGAGTATCTCAGTGAGTTGGGGAATTAAGGCACATAGATATTCAGTGACTTTCACACAGCTTTCACAGGGCTGAACCAAGGGCTTCTAACTGTAGATATGTTATGCTGCCTTTCTAAACTCAAAATTCCTCATTAATTCCACAAACAGTGAGCACCTGCTATGTTCCAGGAAGTATGTTAGAATCTGGGGATACAAGCAATGAACAAAATAGACATGATCCTTTCTGCCTTTGTAGAATTTCCAGTATACATTCTGACACATTCTACAGGCACATACAAGATTAGTTCCTTAAAGAAGATGTATGTCAAAGAAGGGACTTCTATAACCAAAGGCATTCCCATGAATTTCCTAAGACTGGATTTTTTCAGAACTCCTTCTGCCTTCTTCATGATTTGCTCAGAAGCCTATTCATCAAGTGGATGCTGCCCTATTTATATATGCTCTTCTTGTATTAGTGACCTCTCAATGCTAGTTTTGAGATCCACTCTTTTTAAAAACCTCATTTTGTGGGGTGTCTGGGTGGCTCAGTCAGTTAAGCCTCCAACTCTTGATTTTCACCCAGGTCATGATCTCACAGTTTTGTGAGTTTGAGCCATATGTCGGGCTCTGGGCTGACAGTGCAAAGCCTGCTTGAGATTTTCTCTCCCTTTTTTTTAATCTCTCCCTCCCTGATTCATGCTCTCTTTGTCTCTCTCAAATAAACTTTAAAAAGTATATTTTGTATGTTTATATGATTATTAAAGTATTACAATGTGTGTTCATTGTGGGAAATTAGAAATTAGAGAAACAAAAAAATTTTTTAGTATAATCCCTATCACAAAAATTATATTTCAGTTTATTCCCATTTTTTCTGTGCATGCTGTTTTCTTTAAAAAATTTTTTTTAATATTTATTTTGCGAGAGAGAGTTTGCACACCCGAGTGAAGGGAGGACCAGAGGGAGAGGAGAGAATCCCAAGCAGGCTCTGCACTGTCACCATGAAGCTTGCTGCCGGGCTCTATCTCATGAACTGTGAGATCATGACTTGAGCCAAAATCAAGAGTCAGACGGTTAACTGAGCCACCCAGGCACCTCTGTGCATGCTGTTTTCTATGCCAACATAGCTGTATTCATATGTGAGTTTCATATGCTCTTAACTGGGCCCTCAAGTCTCACCTATCATCTCTATGGATCTATGGGTCAGAGTTTACATTTCATCAACATAGTCTGATTGTCAATTTTTTCTGTTTTTTGTTTTTTTTTTTCTTACAGCTGTGTTAATGGTCTTTTCCCTGATATCTGTCACCTATGGGGCTACCCTCTGCAATATGTTGGCTATCCAGATCAAGTATGATGAATACAAGATTCGCCTTGGGCCATTAGAAGTCCTCTGCATCACCATCTGGCGGACGTTGGAGATCACTTCCCGCCTTGTGATTCTGGTGCTATTCTCAGCCACGTTGAAATTGAAAGCTGTGCCCTTTTTATTGCTTAACTTCCTGATCATTCTCTTTGAGCCTTGGGTTAAGTTCTGGAGGAGTGGTGCCCAGATGCCCAATAACATTGAGAAAAATTTCAGCCGGGTTGGCACCCTGGTAGTGCTGATTTCCATTACTGTCCTCTATGCTGGCATCAACTTCTCCTGCTGGTCAGCTTTGCAGTTGAAATTGGCAGATAGGGACCTTGTTGACAAAGGTCAGAACTGGGGACATATGGGCCTACACTATAGTGTGAGATTGGTAGAAAATGTGATCATGGTTTTGGTTTTCAAGTTCTTTGGGGTGAAAGTGTTGCTGAATTACTGTCATTCCTTGATTGCTTTGCAGCTCATCATTGCTTATCTGATTTCCATTGGTTTCATGCTCCTTTTCTTCCAGTACTTGCACCCATTGCGCACACTCTTTACCCACAATGTAGTGGACTACCTCCACTGTGTCTGCTGCCACCGGCACCCCCTGGGCAGAGTTGAGAACTCAGAGCCATCCTGTGATGCTGAAGCAAGGCAAAGCATTGTCTGATTCAATCTTCTGGGTATTTAGGGATAGGTTTGGGGTTACCAAGAGCAACTGTGAAATTGAAGGAGAGGATAGGGCTCATAGGTGAGTACCCACCAGGACATTTTCTTAAACTTTCTGGTAAGCCTATAAGAAGAAAGAGCAGCTCCTAGATAGGTTTTATTTCCTTAAGATTGACTGTGTTTGGAAACACAAATACCCTGTGTTTGGAAACCAGGGTAGCTATTGTATGCCCAGAAGGGCCAGGGATTCTGTGAACACCCCTCCCAACCAGGTCATCTGTCTGGCCCTAGGGGATAACTTACCTCCAAGCACTTTAGGCTCTCTGTGTGTGATCTTGTAGCCCTGTTCATTTGATTGAGGCATTACTGAGCTTTCCTAGGGCTGAAAGCCCAGAATCCCACTAGAATATATCCTGACTGATAAGAGAGGATGTGACAACTTGCTAGCTATGGGTACCTCAGGAAACTGGCTAATTAATGGAACCTGTAACTAATTAGTGGAACCTGTAACTGTAAGCATGGCTGGGTTTTTAAAAATCCAACGAGAAATTCTGGTTTAATAAGAAAACTCCCACTATTAAACGAGCTAGTCTTCAAACAAGTTAGCTCTCCATCAGGATTTTACTAGTGATCATTCTTCAAAAACTTATCTTTTCTAGCAGCCCTTCATAGGCACACTCTGAGGAGGGAATGCCAAGTAGAATTCCTTCAGGGCATAAGCCAAAATGACTCTTTCTCTGGGATCTACATAAGACTCTAGCTTGTGGAATGGAGAGGTTGAGTAAAATCTCTCACTTTGAGCCTCATTTCAGGAATTCCCTCTAACCTGGCTTTTATGTGCTCTTGGTGTTTTACTACTTGATGTGGATCTCAGAGAAGGTGAACTGTAATTGAAAATGTTTCTAATGTATGGGAGAAATGAAGATTGCTTTGTGTCTCCTACTGTTCTGACTATTTTGTTGTTTTGTTTTTAGGGGAAAGAGAAGGGGACATTACCTTCATGTTGTTTGGGGTTTGGATGATGGCTAATACTCCAAGGTAGAGTTAAGGCAGAGGAGGGAAACTGGATCACATTAGCTCATCATTGGTACTGGTTTTTGCCTACAGGGTTTTATTTTCTAAAAGGAAATGTTTATCCTCTGCTCATTCCCACACCCCCAGTGGATGAATGCATATCTACCTTTCCTACGTGTCTCAGTGTTTACATCTTCTGTCAGTTGGGTATGTTGATGGGAATGCCAGCTAGATGCCTCTAAAGTAACCAAGAAATTGAGGTTAGTATGACCACTGCCTACTGGGACCTGGTATCCCAGCATTTACCTAATTAATGCTTACTCCTCACAGACCAAGAAAGTGAGAATTCCTAGTAACATGTACCAATTGTTGCTACCACAGTGTTGTGAGAAATTGCAAACAATCTGACCTAAAGCTTCTCATCCCCATTCAGTTTTACTCTTGGGATCATGTTTAGAGTTTATCTTTAGCTATTTCCCTTCCTTTTACCCAATATCAGGATATGATGGTGGAGGAGCTCCCTCTTTTAAGTAACAGGGCTGTTAGCCAGAATTGTCCTATTTCCTGGCATGTCTAGTGTGTTTTTTCCATCTTCAACCACTATTTGGGGCTATAATGATTGGATAATTAATTTGGGGGAGAGTAAAGTGGCTTGCTTTGGAGCAGTGGATATTTTCTTTTTCATTCTAACTCCCTCATTTGTCTCTGATGAAGGGACTTAGCAGTGAGCTTTTTATGACAACAACCTATCTTCTTTGTTATTTAAGGTAATTTTGAAAAAATCTAGTAGGCCTCCAGAAGAACCCACTGTCTCTTTGGAATTCAAGCAATAATTTCTTCCCAGTGGTTTATATACCCTTACATTAAAACCAGAAGTGGTATAGAACTATAATTTGGTCCATAAAAGCCATGTGAATCTGTTTCTTAAGGTACAGGTGCTATGGGAACACAGTGACATGCACTGAGTCAGGCAGGCCAATTAGAGCTAGAGTGGAGATACACAGAAAAATGTGCCTTGCTACTAGACAAGACATAGACATATTTTTCCCCCAGGTATCCTCCCCAGCCTCAGTGACTTAATATCTCTGGAATGCAGGGAGTTCAGGGTGAGGGGTGTGGAACACCTTCCAACCTGAAAAACTTGCTGCCTTTACCCAAGGAGAAGAGATTCTAATGATACATTATGCAAATGAACTCTCAGAACCTCTTATAGGTGCTGGCCTTTCTGTTTCACAGCAATCTTCTACATACACAGGAAAAGGAGGAATTTCAGAATATGGTGATGGGGAAAGGGAAGTGCNGTTTATTTATTTATTTATTTTGAGAGAGAGAATGTGCATGTGTGGAAGGGACAGAGAGAAAGAGAATCTCAAGCAGATTCCACACTGTCAGTGCAGAGCCTGATGTGGGGCTTGATCCCACAAACCATGAGATCATGACCTGAGCCAAAATCAAGAGTTGGATGCTTAACCAATTGATAGGTTGGGAGGAGAGTGGTAGATGGATGCACTTCCTTTCTAATTTCAGGATTTTGTCTCTTGTGTGTTCTTAAACACACACCTTCCAGATCCAAGTCATGGGAATAAAGCTGGAGGGAACAATTACTATTCAGGTTCATATGAATTCTCTCCCTCAAGACACCAATCACAGGAGGGGAATGCTGAAGCCTATTCTCTTATACTTCCTCTTAGCAACACCGCCCTTACTTCTACTGAGAAGCTGAGTCCTAGTTCTAAAGCAGACTATGGGATATGGATGTTGAATAATAATGCCCCTCCCCTAGCTGTCACAGTCCCGAGAGCCTAGGTCAACATTTGGTGCTCTTTCAGCCAGCCTGCTCACACCTTCACCACACAAGTTCATGGTACTTGGCATTACAGAGTTGATTGCTACTTCCAGGGAAAAGGTGGTGTGGGCAGCTGAAGGGTAAAACGTTTACCAGGACATTCCATCTAAACCTACGGAGTTCTGTTTCTGAAGAGTACTTTAGTATAAAAGCAGATGACTCTGGACCCTCCAAAATATTTACCTACCCAAGAGTGGGGATCTTCATTCTCTGAAGCTTTTACCATTGGGCTTTATTACTGTCTTCAGGGGACACACATGCCCATAATCTTGAGCCTTTCCTCTTGAAGGACCAGCACACACTTTAGACCTTAGAGCCTCTGGGATGCACAGTGAAAGTATTTGAGCCTTGGCAGCAAAGCACATACCATATGAAACTGGGAAGTAGCAAGGCCAACCTGTGTGAGATATGGGGACCAAGTGTAAAAACAATACATTTTCATTTATGGAGATAATAACATCTGAATAGCACTGTATTATATTCAAGACACACTTACACATATTAGCTTTGTTACCACTGTATTGTTGCTATAACAAGCCCTCTGAGTTTTACATGTGAATTTGTGTTGTTTCAACCTTTATCAAATAATTATTAAACTCATTTTTGGCCAGGAAAACCTATGTGGATATTTCAAAGTGCTTTATAGATGCTGAAGGACTCAAAAGTGAATCCAAAATATTGAACTTAGTGATATTTGTTCTCACCACTGGTATGAGACTAAAGTATTGGTGCAAATTTTTGGAAGGTAGTTTGTCAGTATTTGTCAGAATTAAATCAACATACTTTTTGTCTCAGAATTTTAACCTCTAGGAATTTTTTCCTCTGGTAACATAGCCACAGTTGTACAAAGAGATATGTGCAGGAATGTTCATGACAGCACTGTTTGTAACAGTGAAAAATTGGTAACAATTTAAATATCCATCTATAAGGAAATTATCAAATTCTAGCAATTCTATAATGAGAATACTGTCCAGCCATTAAGATATGTGCATCCCTATGTTTATTGCAGCATTATTTACAATAGCCAAGATGTGGAAGCAACCTAAGTGTCCATCAATAGATGAAGAGATAAGGAAGATATCTATCTATGCACACACACGTACACACACACATATACATGCACAATGGAATATTATACAGTCATTAAAAGGATGAGATTGTGCCATTTGAGACAACATGGATGGACATAGAGAATATTCTGCTAAATGAAATAAGTCAGATTAAGAAAAAAAATACCATATGATTCCATTCATAATTGGAATCTTAAAAAAATGAATAAACGAAAAGAAGAATCAAACCTATAAATATGTAGAACAAACTAATGGTTGCCAGAAGGGAAGGGAGTGGGGTATTGGGCCAAATGGGTGAAGGAGAGAGGGAGAGACAGGCTCCCAGTTATGGAATGAGTAAATCATGGGAATAAAAGGCACAGTATAAGGAATAAGTCAGTAATATTGTAATAGCATTATATGGTGACAAATGGTAGCTACACTTGTGGTGAACAGAGCCACAATGTATAAACTTGTCAAATCACTAAGTTGTACACCTGAAACTAGCATTAATGTGTCTACTAAAAAAATGAGGTAGATGTATACAGTATGTGCTGAGTAAAAAGAGTGAAGAAAGCAAGTTGAAAAAGAATGTATAGGCTGAGATTATGAAGAATTATTCAAAATGTGGAAACAAGAGTTTCATAGGAAGAATAGTGCCCTCCCCCTCCAAGATCATCATGTCCTAATCCTCACAACTTGTGAATATGTTCTGTTACATAGTAAGGGGGAATTAAATGTGGAAT
The DNA here is from genome assembly GCF_008692635.1 of Crocuta crocuta. Taxonomy (NCBI): domain Eukaryota; kingdom Metazoa; phylum Chordata; class Mammalia; order Carnivora; family Hyaenidae; genus Crocuta; species Crocuta crocuta. The sequence continues at coordinate 221,930 of NW_027532829.1, forward strand.
TGAGGTTGCTAATCAGCTGACCTTGAAATGGAGAGACTACCCTGAATTATATGGGTGAGGTAGATATAATCATAAAGGTCCTCAAAAGAGAGAAGGTGATGTGAAAATGGAGGCAGGGATATTGAAGATGTTACACTGTTGGCTTTATTTATTTGTTTTTGAGAGAGAGGAGGGTGCAAGTGAGCAAGGAGCAGAGAGAGAGAGAGAGAGAGAAGCAGAGCTCGAGCTCACCCGAAGTAGGACTTGAACCCATGAACCATGAGATCATGATCTGAACCAAAATCAGATGTTTAACCGACTGAAGCACCCAGGCACCTACACTCTTGGCTTTAAAGATGGAGGAAGAGGCCATAAACTGAGAAATGCATCTCTAGAAGCTATAAAACACAAGGAAGCAGATTCTCCCATAGAGTCTCCAGAAAGAGCAGGGCCTGCCAACACCTTGATTTCAGCCAAGTGAAACTGATATTGCACTTCTGACCTCCAGAACTGTAAGAGAATAAATGTATTTTTTAAGCCACAACAATTTGTGGCCATTTATTATAACAGCACTAGGTAACTAATACAAAGGGAAAAGATGATTACTTGGTGCTTTAATGTCACGTTACGAGCATTTTCTAACAGGCCTGAGGGTCATTTGACTCTCTAGCTCTTGAAAATTACAATTTAACACAAACTTATTTTACAAATCTGTGAATCCAATAAAATGCAACAGCATATATCCACCTAAAGAAGATAGCATGATTTTGGTTTGTACTGCCCTGTAGGATATCAGCTTTAATTCTAACTTAGCAATCTTATTTTAGCATTTCTTTGTTTTTTAACTGAGTATAAAATACCAGTTCTCAAATTCTCTTTTGACTTAACTTTGCCATCTCGCTGGTTTCCTTTGTGAGTTAAAATTGAACTTTGACACATGCTCACTCTATTTGTATGAAACTTTAAAAAAACATTTTTAAAATCATACTTTAACAGTGATCCTATTTTTGTAAAATCAAAATAAAACACAATATGGTAGTTGGGGAAACTGAAGAAAAATGCTTTATAGCTAATTTCTGGTTGTGGGGTCAGGTTAGGGGGATTCCTTCATGTAAAATAGTTTGTAATATTTAAATTTTGTATAACTTTATTTGATATTTGCAATCAGAAAAATATATTACTTTAAAAAGTATATATAAGAAATTATTCACACACAGCCTCTGCCTTCAAGTTTAAGATCTGTTTGGAGAGAGAGACATGTATTGCATACAACTAACTAGAAATATGAGGCAAATTATGGTAGGTGCCCTTGAAGGAAATGGGCTATCATGTTGAGTGTTTATTAGATACCAAGGTACATGTTGGGTCACTTAGATAATTTTATTTCATCATCATAATGATTTTCTGTGGTAGATATTATCTGTCTCCATTTTTCAGATGAAAAAGCTGAAGTTGAGTGACGACTCAAAGTCACACAACTAATAAGGGGAAGAGCCAGAATTTAAACTCTGGTCTTTCTGATTTCAAAGCTTATATTTTTTCCAGTCTTACCACACTGCATCTCATAGATATTGGGCTTCATGGTCTAGACTGGGTAGGACTGAAGAAGGTGGGTATTTTATAATTGTATTTGGCTCTTTAAATGGGGCAGGTGCATTCACACATAGCA
>NW_027532829.1:229556-234680 GCF_008692635.1 Crocuta crocuta
GCAGGTGCATTCACATATAACACACAAGGGAACAGGCAAAGGTCCCCTATCTCTGCTACCCAAACTAGCAAACTAGCCTATGGCTTAGCCTGCTCTATATGGTTCACATCATATGTGCTCATGTTCTTGGCTTTGGGCTCCAGTCCCTCCTTGCTTTCTTGATGTAATTTGGCTCTGCTTCTCTGGTTTGCCAACCTATGCCTGACTCACCTGACTCTCCTGTTTGTTCTTGCTCGTTGGATTGGCTCATGTGCCAATGAGACATTCCTCCCACCAGCCTCAGCTCCAGGTACCCACACCTGCTAGGCAAACTCCCTTGTCCTCTAGTCAGGAGAGTAGGATTGAACAGGCATAGGTCAAAAATCTAGACCATCCCTGGGAGTGGCATGGAAGAATCATGTGCTTAGGGGGCCAAGCCAGAAATTCATCACCAGAGCAGTAAAGCAGGAATGTATTTGACAATGAAGTTGAAGCTGGGCTTTGAAGGATGAGAGGTAAATAACAGGGCAAATCTAAAGTCTACAGGTGTAGCCTCACCTGGAAACCAGTGGGGCATTGGGCACTGAGGAAAGGAAAGAAAGAATGCAAATGCTTGATGCTATGTGAATACTTCTGAGCGAGGTTTGGGGTTTTGTTGTCTAATCATTGGAGCCTGCTTCTGCTTGGGCTTTCCCTGTAATACCTGGTATTGTCAGGTAATGAGATCTAATCAAAGTCCTGTGGGAACATTGAGGAAAGAGATTCAGTTCTGACTGAGGCACTGAGGAAGGGTCCACAGAGGATGTGGGATTTGAAGTAGGCCTTAAAGGATAAGTATGGTTGTCGTTGGTAGTGGGTGGGGGTGCATTTTAGCAGAGGAAACATTATAAGCAAAGACACAGAGGTATCAAAGTTCATATATGACATATATGTTCACTGAGCAGCAAGCAGGTGTAATGTGGCTGGAATATAGTGTGCATTGGGGGTGAGGCTCAGTAAGAGATGAGGCTAGAAAGCTAGACTGGGAGATGGGAGAACCATAGAGGGCCTTACATATGTGGGCTTAGAATGCTGAACTTGAATCTAAGCAATGGAGAATCATTGAAGGCTTTAAAAAATACACAGAAAAATTGACATCCTGGGGTAACATACAGCTCAATGAATTTTAACACATGTAGAGATGTATGTAACCACCACTACAATCAGGACACAGAACAATCCAGTACTCCCAAAGAATTCCTTCACACTGCCCCTTTGTAGTCACACTCTCCCCAACACCCTAACCTCTGGCAACCACTGATCTGTTTTCTGTCCCTATAGTTTGTCTTTCTGAGAATGTCATGTGAACGAAATTTCTGAGTATGTACATAATCTTGAAGGTTTTTGAGCAGAGTTGTGACATAGGGGTATTTCAGGAAGATCATTTTGGTGTTTGTGTGAAGGATAGATTAGGGTAAAACTAGAAGCCAGGAGACCAGCTGCAACAGTTCAAACCAGAGATGACCGTTCCTTTGGCACATGTGGTACATATTCTTTAAAAGGATGATTGAAGTTAATGAAACAGCTGAGGGGAGAAATGGCACTAAACTAGGTCATGTGTGTATATCTATAATGTTTTGATATACTTTAGTATGATTACCCAAAGGATATAATAATACACACACACACACACACACAACAGGCCATGAAAAAACACATATAGTCCAAATGTCTTTTCTTTAAAGACATGCATATGTATTCATAGAAAAATGTCTGGAAGGTGTAAAATGTACACTAAGACCTTAATTTGTTATCTCTGCATGGTAGAATTAGAGGTGAGAATTTTCTTCTTTATAATATTCTATTTCAATATTTCTATACATTACTCAGTGCTCATCACAATAAGTGAGCTCTAAATCACCTTTACTTCACCCCTTGCCCCACCCATCTCCCCTCTGACAACCACCTGTTAGTTCTCTGTATTTAAGTCTGGGTTTTTTTTGTCTTTCTTTCTTTGTACTTTTGTTTTCTTAAATTTCACATATGAGTGAAACCATATGGTATTTTTCTTTCTCTAAAATTTCACTTAGGATTATAGCCTACAGATCCATCCATGTTGTTATAAATTGCAAGATGTCATCTTTTTTGTGGCTGAGTAATACCATTGCGTGTATGTATGTGTGTGTGTGTATATATATATATAGATATATACACCACATCTTCTATATCCATTCATCTATGGATGGGCATTTGGGCTACTTCCATTACTTGGCTATTGTAAATAACACTGCAATAAACATAGGAATGAATATATCTTTTCTAATTTTTTAAATTTTCTTTGGGTAAATACCCATAGTGGGATTACTAGATGATATGGTAATTCTATTTCTAATTTTTTGAGGACCCTTCATACTGTTTTTCACAGTAGCTGCACCAATTTGGCTGCAGGATTTTAAAGAAAATTTCACAGTAATTACTTTGGTATGCAATCTAAAACAGATAAGGACATCAAAAAATACACATAATCACTATGCCATCATCACATTCAACAAAATAACAATAATTCCTTAATTCTCGGTTCATATTTAAATTTTCTCAATAGTTTTCAAGATATCTTTCTACCTTTGATTTGTTCAGCTCAGGATCCAAACAAAATCCACTTGGTTAAGAGATTTCTTAAGCCTCTCTTATTTTATATTAGTCTATCCTCCCTTCTTTTATGTCACTGAGTTGTTGAAGAAACAGGGTCATTTTTTCCTTAGACTGTCCTCCACTCTGTATTTGACCAGTTGCTTCCATATGATATTTTATAACTTGCTCTTCTGCCCCCTGTATTTCCATGATCCAGTAGTTAGATCTAGAGGCTTGAGTAGATTCATTGTCAATTTTTAGATAAGGATACCTGTTATTTACTTCTTACTGCATCACATCACATTATGTCTACATAATCTCATTTCGATTGATGCTAAAAATTCATCAGCAGGGTTCAGACAATGCCAGTTTATCTCCCCATTCTAAAGATCTCAATCAATCCTTTACCTAATAGTCATTACTTAGATCTGTTATTTTATTATGGAATTGCAAAATGGTGATTTTTCTAATGCTAACATTTCTTCTGCATTTATTAGCTAGAATTCTATAAATAAGAATTTTCTCTCAACAGCTATTGCTTACTTTGAGACACAATTTATACTGGAAAGGCAGGATAAATGCTGCAATTTTTCCTCTTTATCAGTTTTCTGAGTAATAAGTTGATGCCTTAGCAATCTCCAATAGGGATTGACAATGGTTTTTGCTTTTAACATCATTATGAATTCATATATTTTATGTTTGATGTGCTTCAATCCAATGCAGTCATTTTTTGTTTAAGAAAATTTTTATTTTAGACTAATTTTATATTTACAGAAAATTGCAAAGATAATGTAGAGTTCTCATATACCCCTCACTCATTTTCCCCTATTGTTAATATCTTACATTGCAACGATATATTTGTCACAACTAAGAAACCAATATTGGCACATTGTTATTTATTAAGCCCCATAGTTTATTCAGATTTCACTAGCTTTTCCCTAATGCCCTTTTTCTGTTCCAGGATACTAACCAGGATACCACATCATATTTAACAGTTCCGGCTCCTTAGCGTTCTTGAGGGTTTGTGATAGTTTACTCCTGGGCTTTTCTTTGTTGGGCAGATTTTGATTACTGATGCAATATCTTGTTATAGGTCTGTTCATATTTTCTTATAGCATTTTGAGTCGGTTTTCGTAGTTTGTGTGTTTCTACAAACTTGTCCATTTAATCTATGTTATCTAATTTGTTGCATACAATTGTTCATTGAATTCTATTATAATTCATTTGTAATTTTAGTGATTTGAATCCTCTTTGTTTTGTTTTGTTTGTCAGTCTAGTCTGAGGGTTTGGCAATTCTGTTGTTGTTTTCAAAGAACCAATTTTTTTGTCTTGTTGATCCCCTTCATTGTTTTTCTGTTCTCTATTTTGCTTATTTTCACTCTAATCTTTATTATTCGTTCCTTCTACTAAGTTAGGTTTAGCTTGCTCTTATTTTTTTGGTTCCTTAAGGTATGAAGTTAGGTTATTGATTTAGGATTTTTTATATAATTATTTGCAGCTATAATTCCTCATCTTGGCATTGCTTTTGATGCATTCCATAAGTTTTGTTTGGTATATTATATTTTTATTTTCATTTGTCTCAAAGTATTTTCCAAATTCACTTGTAATTTCTCTTTGACCCATTGGTTTTTTAAGAGTGTGTTGTTTAGGGACATCTGGGTGGCTTGGTTAGGCATCTGACTCTTGATTTCAGCTCAGTTCATGATTTTACAGCTGTGAGATTGAGCCCTGCATTGGGCTCTGTGCTGATTGTGGAGCCTGCTTAAGATTCTCTCTCTCTCCCTTTCTCTGCCCCTACCCTGCTCTCACACTCTTACACTCTCATGCTGCCTCTCTCAAAATAAATAAATAAACTTTAAAAAAAAGAGTGTGTTGTTAGATAAGATACTTTGATGATTTCAGTCATTTTAAATTTATTGAGACTTGTTTTGTGGCCTAACATCTGGTCTCTTCTGAAAAATGTGTACTTGAGAAGAAAGTGTATTCTGCTGTCATTGAGTGGATGTTCTATATATTTCTCATAGATTTAGTTGGTTTATAATATTGTTCTAGTCCTCTATTTCCTTACTGATCTCCTATAAAGTTGTTTTGGCCATGATTAAGAGTATTGTAGTTTCCAACTATTATTATATTCCTGTTTATTTTTCTTTTCTCCACCGTGTTAGTTTTCACTCCATATATTTTGGGGGCTCTGTTGTTAGTGCATATAGGTTTATAATTTTTACATTTTCTAGATGGGTCAACCATTTTGTTCACATGTATTGTTCTTTGTGTCTTGTAGCAATTGTTGTCTTAAAGTCTTTTTTGTCTAATATTCATATAGCCTTCTCAGCTCTCATTTTGTAATTATTGGGGTGGAATACCATTTTCCATACGTTTTATTTCAAACTATTTGTGTCTTCTAGTTTAAAGTTAATCTCCTATAAACAACATATAATTGGAACATGTATTTTATCCACTCTGCCAATCCCTGCCTTTTAATTGGTGAGTGTATTCTATGTACTTCATGGATATTGTGTTTGATATTTTGTACTG
>NW_027532829.1:235244-255119 GCF_008692635.1 Crocuta crocuta
ATTCTGATTCCCTTCTATTTCTTTTTCTGTATTTTGTTTTTTAGGTTTTTTATTAGTAGTTATCCTGGAATTATAATTATCTTAACTTTATAACAAACAAGCTTGCATTAATACTGTTAGTGTCAATAGTATACAAAAACGCTGCTCCTATACAGCTCCATCATGCCCTCTTTGTGTTGTTATTGTCACAAATTATATCTCTATACATTGTGTTTTCTTTAACATAGATTTATAATTATTTTCTTATGCACTTGCATTTAAATCATGTAGGAAAAAAGTCCAATATCTGAATAATAGGTGTTCTAGTCAGGGGCACTTAGGTGGCTCAGTGAGTTAAGTGTCCAACTCTTGATATCAGCTCAGTTTGTGATCTTGCATTCATGAGATTGAACCCAATGTCAGGCTTCACATTGAACATGGAACCCATTATGAGTCTCTCTCTCCTTCTTTCTCTGCCCCTCCCCTGCTTGCTCACTCTCTCTCTCAAAATCAATAAATAAACTTTAAAAATAGGTGTTATAGTCAGAGAAGAAAGGAACATGAAGGGAATTAAGTTTTTAATATATTAATTCAAGAGATGTTCTCAAAACTGAAGGTCATAAGTTTTCAGATGAAATCTCCCATGAGCAATGAAAATGGACCCATGCCAAGACATATATTCATAAAATATCCACATTAGGTTAAAAAGAAGATCCTGCAAGTTCCCAGAAGTAAAAACAGGTCACATATAATGGACCAGGAATCAGAATGGTCTTGGATTTCTCAATTTTAAAAATGTAAACTAGGAGATAATTAGAAATGCCTTCAAAATGTTGAAGAATAATTATTTTCAACCAAGAGTTCTGTACCAGCCAAGCTGTCAAGAAAATATGAGGATAGAATAAAGACATTTTCAGACAAGCCAAGTGTCAAAAATTTAATCCTCAAGCACCTCTTGGTTAAAACAAGAGTTTATTTTTTTAATGTTTATTTATTTTCGAGAGACAGAGAGACAGAGTGGGAGCAGGGGAGGTGCAGAGAGAGAGGGAGACACAGAATGTGAAGCAGGCTCCAGCCTCTGAGCTGTCAGCACAGAGCCTGATGCAGGGCTCAGGCCCACAAACTGAAAGATCATGACCTGAGCCAAAGTCAGAGGCTTAACTGACTGAGCCACCCAGGTGCCCCTAAAACAAGAATTTAAAACCAAGGAAGAGGAAAGGTTTGTTTTACTGGGGAAATAATCCACTACAAGAAAGAGGCAAAAGGGAAGATGCAGAATGATGGTTCCAGGATAACACTGCACACCAGAAAGAAATAGAATGCAGCTGGCTCACACAGGCTAGAAAGCATCAGAAGAGATATCTTCGAGATACCTGATATACCTGAACACATGGAGAAGTGATGAAAGCAACTGATGAAGAGCTTAAAATTGAATTTCTGCCATGTAAATAGAAAATTGTTTAAAGGAAAAAACACAAAATATATATTAGCTCCAGGAAAAACAATAAGTTGTGTCAGTAAGGAAAGTTATTTGTGATATTTCATGGCTCTGCTGTGAATAGCCTTTACTTTGTTTACTTGCCCACTATACTGTAATGACTGAATAGTGGTCCAACCAAAATTATGATATGTTATCTATACTGAAAAAATGTAGGAATAGGAAGGGTCTGTGGGTGAGGCGGGCAGCAGGGTGTGGGTAGGTATGTCAATAGGCAATGTCAAAAACTTACAAGTAAAGAAGTATCAATAAAATAATGTTATTCACAGAACCAAGATAAGTACCAAAAGAGTCAGCTAAAAGAGTTGAGAGCTCTTTCCCCTCTTAAAAGTGGGAAATCATGGGGAAGGAGAAAGAGAGCACTGTTTTCATAACAAAACTTATAGAATTATTTAACTCTGTAAATTATGATAATGTATCCCTTTGATAAAAATAAAAACAATATGAGAGCAATGCATGCTCATTATAAAATTTTAGAAAACTCAGAAATGTAAAAATATGGCACTAAAACAGACTCATGGGCCGATGGAATAGAATAGAGAACTCAGAATTGGACCCACAAATGTATGTCCAACTAATCTTTGACAAAGCAGGAAAGAGTATCCAATGGAAAAAAGACAGCCTCTTTAACAGATGGTGTGGGGAGAACTGGACGGCAACGTGCAAAAGAATGAAACTAGCTCACTTTCTTACACCGTACACAAAAATTAACTAAAAATGGATAAAGGACCTGAACGTGAGACAGGAAACCATCAAAACCCTAGAGGAGAAAGCAAATGAAGCAATTTCTTACTTGACACATCCCCAAAGGCAAGGGAATCAAGAGCAAAAATGAACTATTGGGACCTTATCAAGATAAAAAGCTTCTGCACAGCAAAGGAAACAATCATTAAAACTAATAGGCAATCAACGGAATGGGAAAAGATAGTTGCAAATGACCTATCAGATAAAGGGCTAGTATCCAAAATATATAAGGAATTCACCAAACTCCACACCTGAAAAACAAACAATCCAGTGAAGAAATGGGCAGAAAACATGAACAGACACTTCTCCAAAGACGGCATCCAGATGGCCAACAGACACATGAAACGATGCTCAGCGTCCCTCATCATCAGTGAAATACAAATCAAAACCACACTGACATACCATCTCATGCCAGTCATAGTGGCTAAAATCAACAAATCAGGAGACTATAGATGCTGGTGAGGTTGTGGAGAAACGGGCACCCTCCTACACTGTTGGTGGGGATGTCAACTGGTGCAGCCCCTGTGGAAAACAGTGTGGAGGTTCCTCAAAAAATTAACAATAGAACTCCCCTATGACCCAGCAATAGCACTGCTAGGAATTTACCCAAGGGATACAGGAGTGCTGATGTGTGGGGGCACATATACCCCAGTGTTCATAGCAGCACTTTCAACAATAGCCAAACCATGGAAAGAGCCTAGATGTCCATCAACTGACGAATGGATCAAGAAGATGTGGTTTATATATACGATGGAATACTACATGACAATGAGAAAGAATGAAATCTGGCCATTTGTAGCAATGTGGATGGAACTTGAGGGTGTTATGCTGAGCGAAATAAGTCAGGCAGAGAAAGACAGATACCATATGTTTTCACTCCTAAGTGGAACAGGAGAAACTTCACAGAGGACCATGGGAAAAAGTTGGGGAGAGGGAGGGAGGCAAACCATGAGAGACTCTTGAATACTGAAAACAAACTGAGGGCTGATGGGGGTGGGGGAGAAGAGAAGGGAGGTTATGGGCATGGAGGAGGGCACGTGTTGGGATGAGCACTGGGTGGTATATGGAAACCAACTTGACAATACACTATGAAAGAAAAAAATAACATTTTTAACAGAACTAGAACAAACAATCCTAAAATTTGTATGGAACCACAAAAAAATAGACAAGACAACCTTGAAAAAGAAAAGAAAAGCTGGAGGTATCACAATTCTGGACTTCCAATTATATTACAAAGCTGTAGTGATCAAAACAGTATGGTACCAGCACAAAAATATAGACACATACATCAAAAGGACAGAAGAGAAACCCCAGAATGAACCTACAACTATATAATCAATTTAATCTTTGACAAAGCAGGAAAGAATATCCAATGGAAAAAAGACAGTCTCTTCAACAAACAGTGTTGGTAAAATTGGACAGCAACATGTAAAAGAATGATATGGACCACTTTCTTCACTATTATTTAGAAAGCTGATGTGCTTTTGGACTGAGGCTTTCAAAAGAACTGGGTAAGCAGCCTTACTAAGTCACTTATAACTGAAACCCTGAGTTGGTCCCTGTGTCTCCTGTAGTGATGTCTGGACTGCTCAGGGCATAATGCCTTGTAAATGTCGATTTTGTATTTATCAGCATGGCTGTTAGCTATGGCAATCAATAAGACATACCCTTCTTTTGTTAATGGCTGCATTAAATGGCATCTGTTCCTTTGCATTAAGAAATCACATTATACTTGTCTCCCAATTGACTGAAATAAAGCATTTCTAAGAACAGCAACAAAAAGAAATGTAAGAATAAAGTAAAAAAGAAACTCACTTATCTTTTTTTTAATATTGAAGGTTTGATAGAATATTTTCTTTTAAATGTTTATTTATTTTTGAGAGAGGGAGACAGCATGAGTGGGAGAGAGACAGAGAGAGTCCCAGAATCCAAAGCAGGCTCCATGCTCTGAGCTGTCAGCACAGAGTCCGACATGGGGCTCGAACCCACGAACCGCGAGATTATGACCTGATCTCGAAGTTGGACGCTTAACCAACTGAGCCACCCAGGTGCCCCAGGAACTCACCTAACAATAGCCACACTTAATATATTGCTATATTTCCTTTCAGGTGTTTTACATGCCAAATTTTACATAACGGTGATTATACTGTATCTTGTTTTTGTCTCCACTAACTTCAAAGCATATACATTCTCCTGTTACATTATTTTAAATAGGTCTGTAATGTTCCACTGTGTATATATTATATCATTGATTTGAATATTTTCTACTATTGAGCATTTAGTCTGTTCCCTTTGGTGGGGGGCAGTATAGCTAATGCTTCAATGAACAATGAACATCTCGATTCATAATTTTTTTTCCGTACTTCAAATTGTTTCCCTAGAATATACTGTCTGAAGAATGATTATTGTTATTAACTGAATTGTGTGCCCCCCAAATTCATATGTTGAAGCTCTAACACATCCCCCAAGCAACTGTAATTGAGATAGGGCATATAAGTAGGTAATAAAAGTTAAGTGAGATTATAAGGATGGGATCGCAATCTGGTAGTGCTCTTGTCCTTATAAGAGGAAGAAGAGACACCAGTTATTTCTCCCCTCCCCCTACTTGCTCTCTTTCTCACTCCCTGTTTCTGTATACAAGAGGAAAGTCCTTGTGAGGATATAGCAAGAAGGCAGCTCTCTGCAAGCCAGGAAAAGAGCTCTCACCAGAAACCAATCCTGAGAGCACCTTAATCTTGGACTCTAGCTTCCAGAACTGTGAGAAAAGAAATTTCTGTTGTTTAAGCCAGCAGGTCTGTGCTATTTTGTTAAGGTAGCACATGCAGACCGATACACATACTTACTTTGTATTTTAAAACACCCATGTTGGATTAATGAGTGCATTTGTGATGAGCACCAAGTGTTGTATGGAAGTGATGAGTCACTATATTGCGCACCTGACATTAATATTACAGTCTATGTTAAATAATTGGAATTTAAATTAAAACTTAAAAAAATAAAGCAGCCATGTCAAAATGTCAATATCAATATCCCTGGGGAAGACTAACATAAGGGGCTGATGTTGTCAGACATACACGCCCTAATATTACTTAATATGCTGTTTTCTCCTTTACAATGAAGTGAAATACTGGCACCTGGAGGTAGAACTAGCTGCAACTAATTAGGGATTGGCAGAGCTTCTGGAAGTCATGGACACTCGGTAGCACTGAGTTAATAAATGCCAAAACAACCATTAATAATGCCAGGAGTTATTTAGATATTGCAGCAATGTTTTGTTTTTGCTCAGTGAGTTGTCTAAATTGTTTATCAATATGAATAAATATTGCTGATTCCTTCTCCTGTTCAAAATATATCCCAAATCTTTCTTCCTACCTCCATTGCCCTGACCCTGAACCAAGCCACTCTGGTCACAGCCCCTTCCCTTATGATTTGTTCTTTGCTTCACTACCATAGTATAGTTAGTAAAAAATGGAAAACACATCCCATCTCTTCCCTGCTGAAAACTGCTTCCTATCACCTTTAAATTAAAGTCTAAACTCCTTGCTATATTATATTGTATATGTGCATGTTTTATATTGTCTATAATTTACTTCAAAACACTTCAGTATCAGCTATGCAATATACCTTATTTAATCTGTTCTAAGATACACTTCTTTTTCACTTTTTATCACCTCTAAAATTGGGATGAATGTTACCATTAATGGCATGGCGTAGTTTAAATTAGAGCAGTGCTTCTTTCTTGGTACACAAAAGAGAGATTGGTCTTACAACCTATGACCTCTTGGATTCATAGAATGAATCAATGATTTAAGGAAGTATTACATCTATCTACAAAATGATCTTTTGAAATACTGGTCTAAGATGGGGGCAGTGGAGGTAGGAATAAAGGGTGGATTTAACATATATTTGGGGTTTTTTTTACACACTATTATAGTCACCATAACTATTTTTTTACAATAATTAAGAGCATTATAGTTCATGACAAAACTATTACAAAATTCAGATCACTTCACAACACATACTTCTATAAACATTAAAAGCTTATTTTAATAAAAAGAGTGGTCATTTTTAAACTTAATGATTGACATGACCAACATTTCTAGGTCAGCACAACCAAATAATGGAAAACAACTAGATCACACAACACATGTCCTACAAAAAAAGCACAATGTACAAAATGTGCATATTTTAGTTTACACTATTTAAAAATAGTTAAAATGCATTCCAGGTAAACATGTTAATACATATTTTGAAGTGGAGAATAAACAGGCAATATTTATTCATATTGATAAACAATTTATATGACTCATTGTAAATTTGTCTTAATCCACACTCTGAGGGAGGTTAATTAACATTTGAATTATGCTAGTCTGGGATATACACTCAGGAGTAGTTAGCATTCGAAAGATCCTACTCAGGTGTCCTTAACCCAAAAGTAGCTAGCTACACCCCAGATGTTCACGTTTTCCTATTTTAACTTGTGCTACAGCAGGAGTACTTAAACTTTCTTTGTGCCTTGGGCCCCTTTGCCAACTGGTGAACCCTTTTCAGAGTCATGTTTTTAATGCACAAAACACAAAAGATTATAATTAAAACCAAAAAGAAAACCAAAGCTGGAGACATCACAATTCTGAACTTCAAGCTATATTACAAAGCTGTGATCATGAAGACAGTATGATATTGACACAAAAACAGAAGTATAGATCAATGAAATAGAATAGAGAACCCAGAATTGACCCACAAATGTATGGCCAACTAATCTTTGACAAAGCAGGAAAGAATATCCAATGGAAAAAAAGACAGTCTCTTTAACAAATGGTGCTGGGGAAACTGCACATGCGACATGCAGAAGAATGAACCTGGACCACTTTCTTACACCACACACAAAAATAAATTCAAAACGGGTTAAATACCTAAATGTAAGACAGGAAACCATCAAAAATTTTAGAGGAGAGAACAAGCAGCAACTTCTTTGACCTCCGCCACAGCAACTTCTTACTGGACATGTCTTCAGAGGCAAAGGAAATAAAAGCAAAAATCAACAATTGGGACCTCATCAAGATGAAAAGCTTCTGCACAGCAAAGGAAACAATAAAAAAAAAAAAACTAAAAAGGCAACCTAAGGAATGGGAGAAGATAATTGAAAATGACATATCTAATAAAGGGATAGTATGTAAAATCTATAAAAACTTATCAAACTCAAAACTCAAAAAACAATTCAGTGAAGAAGTGGGCAGAAGATATGAATAGATACTTTTCCAAAGAAGACATCCAGATGGCTAACAGACACATGAAAAGAAGCTCACCATCACTTATCAGCAGGAAAATACAAATCAAAACCACAATGAGATGCCACCTCACGCCTGTCAGAATGGCTAAAATTAACAACTCAGGAAACAACAGATGTTGGTGAGGATGTGGAGGAAGGGGAACACTTTTGCACTGTTGGTGAGAATGCAGACTGGTACAGCCACTCAGGAAAATAGTATGGATGTTCCTCAAAAAGTTAAAAATAGAACCACCCTACAACTCAGCAATTGCACTACTAGGTATTTATCCAAAGGATTAAAAAATGCTGATTCAAAGGGGGCACATGCACCCTAATGTTTATAGCAGTGCTATCAACAATAGCCAAATTATGGAAAGAGCCCAGATATCCATCGATTGATGAATGGATAAATAAGAAGTAGTATATATATACAATGGAATATTATTCAATGACCAAAAAGAATGAAATCTTGCCATTTGCAGCAATGTGGATGGAACTATGTATTATTAGCATAATGTATTATGCTAAGAGAAATAAGTCAGAGAAAGACAACTATTATATGGTTTCGCTCATATGTGGAATTTAAGAAACAAAACATGAACATAAGGAAAGGGAGGGAAAAATAAGATAAAAACAGAGAGGGAGGCAAACTATGAGAGGCTCTTAAACACAGAGAAGAAACTTTGCTGGAGGGGAGGTGATGGGCATTAGGGAGGGGACTTGTTGGGATGAGCACTGGGTGTTATATGTAAGTGATGAATCACTAACTTCTCCTGAAACCAATACTACAATATATGTTAACTAACTTGAATTTAAATTAAAAGAAAAAACCCAATGTGTTGAAAAGCAATTACCAAAATATTAAAGATACGATTTTGACATATTAATATGTATGCTTCTTTATTAACCCAGAAATAACAAAAGCTAGCAGTAGGTCTATTAATCACCATAATTTTGGTATAGTGATGAACATAAGTGATCTTTTGAGATATGGGAAACAGCTATAATGTGAAAATATTTTTGATATGTATTGGTGACAAAGTCTCTGATACTGCTAATAAGACTATGGNATTTTATTTATAAAATGAATTGTGTTCACAATACATAGTGTTGCTAGAAATATTGTGTAGGTGCTACCACACTTGCATGAATAGAGTGTAAAAATCTGGCAAGCCCGCCCCACATCTCCACACTCTTTGGAGTGGCATTCTACACCTCAGAGTCTGTGTAATCCTATATCCCACTATGTAGTAGCCAGCCTCCCAAATGGTCCCCAGTGATTCCTTTCTTGTAGAGTTCCTTTACACATTGATAGGATGACTGTGTAACCAGTAGGATATTATGGAAATGCCAGAGTGTGACTCCTAAGGCTAGGTCAGAAAAGACATTTACGCTTCTGTCTTGCTCTCTTTTGGATCATTGCTCTGAGGTGAGGAACTGAGATCTCCTACTAACACCTAATACTAACTTGTTAGGCATATGAGTGAACCACCTTGGAAGCAGATAACCCAGCCCATTCCAGCCTTCAGAGGACTGCAGCCCTCACCATTATCTTAACTGCAAACCTCAAGAGAGACTCTGAACCAGAATCATCCAAATAGGATGATTTCAGATTCATGATACACAGAGACTATCTGGGATAATAAATGTTTGTTGATTTAAGGTACTAAATTTGAGGGGTGATTTGTAGAACAGCAATAGATAACTAATATATACCACTCGATAGAAGATTTTCCTGCTTTACCCAGAAGGTAGGCAGATCCTGTTACCATATGATAAGGCTGTATGTTTCAGATAAATCTTTCATTCAAGGAACTTGCTCGAATTCCTAAAAGTCAGAGAGCAAGTACTGACTCTTTTGGTCCCTGATTGCTAATAACTGTATGTGTCATAGAATTCAATCCTACAGTTACCTTCATTGTAATATTATATTGTAGTAAAGAGGTTGTAGGAGACATGATTTATAGCCCTCATCTATCTCTAATCTTTAGAGGCTACTTAAATCTACCAAAATCAATAAGTTTAGGTCCATTTACAACACATTTGCAAAGGTCTGCAATGCCCTAGATAATCTTTTATTTACCTTTCTGAACTAAATTCTTACCACCTATTCCCATTTTTTTTTTCAGCAGCACTGACTGCTAGGGCTTAGTTTGCTAGGGCTGCCACAGCCAAGTGCATGAGTGATTTACACAACAGAAATTTGTTGTCTTACACTTCTGTAGGCTACAAGTCTGAGATCAAAATGTTGGCAAGATTTGTTCCTTCTGAGAGCTGTGAAAAAGAATATCCCACACCTGTTTCCTAGAGTCTGGTGGTTTGGGGACAATCCTGGTTGTTCCTCGGCTTATAGAAGCATTGCCCTGATATCTGCTTTCATCTTCACATAGTGTTCTCTGTGTGTGAGTGTCTGTATTCCAATTTCCCCTTTTTTATAAGGATACCAGTCATACTGGATTAAAAGCCCAATATACTCCAGGGTGACTTCATCTTAACTGCATTAGATAAGGTCCTGGGGTTATGCCTTCAACATATGAATTTTTAAGACACAGTTAAACTCATAACATCTATCATTTCAAGCTTACTTCCACCTTGGGTGCTTTATATATACTAGTCCTTCTGTCTATAACCCCAAAGAAGCATGACTGTTCCCTTCTCAGCATACAAGTATCATCTCCTATGTCATCACCTCAAAGAGGCCTTCCCTGATCATTCTATCTAAAACATCCCCTCTACCACACACATCATTCTCTATTCCCTTATGTGTTTCAATTTTTGTCATAGCCCCATCACTACCTGAAATAGATTTCTTTTTTTGTTTGTTTTTATCTGTCCTTCCCACCAGAATATGAGTTCCATAAGGGCAAGGAGTTTGTTCATCTTGTTTTCTGCTGTATCATCAATACTGGACATAATATATGCCCGAAAATATTTAATAATGTTTGTTGAATGAGCATTGAATGAGCAAACGCTAACTTTGAGATTCTCTGATTTAGTCACTGGAAAGCCCAATAGAATCAAATTTTCCCTGAGAAAATGGAACTTATCGCAAGATAATCCTCAAGTATTCACACACTACCCCCCACTTTGAAATGAACTAATCCTCTCTAAGAGACCAATTATAAAACAATAAAATAATATAACACCTCTCTCCTAGACTTAGTACCGGTTTTCCCTCTGCTGTACTACCAGGAAACCAGCTGAGGGCAGAAAAAATCATACTGAAGAGAGGTGAGTTCCAAAGCAGAGGCATATTTTCAATCTTTCCTCAAAGATTGTTCACCACCTGCTCTCTCTCCAGCCTGGCTAGTTCTTTTCAGGCTCAATAGGTACACATTTATGGGCCTGGATGGACTACCTATTAGGAGAAAAAGTGGATCCTTTTCATTGGATCAACTTGATCAGGAAAGGCAAAGGAAGTAAGCTGACTTCTAACTGAGATACCCAAATGTAAGAGTCTTAAGTCAGAACAATGGCTATCTTTTCTTCCTCAAAGTTTTTAAAAAAACAATTGTACATTTTGAGTTCTGACCTAAGAAGGGTGAAACTAATGACTTCCCACCTGGCTCCCAGCTCTGGGCCATATGACCTATGACAGGTGCTATGATAAAGTGATACTTAAACAAAGTCTCTTGAAGGGGTTTTGACTATTGTTTGCTTTCATATTTCCTTAACGGTCAAAAGAGGGCTCTAACCCAAATCTTTGATGTTTATACTTTTCCTGTAATA
This sequence comes from Crocuta crocuta, assembly GCF_008692635.1. Classification (NCBI taxonomy): domain Eukaryota; kingdom Metazoa; phylum Chordata; class Mammalia; order Carnivora; family Hyaenidae; genus Crocuta; species Crocuta crocuta. The sequence continues at coordinate 246,464 of NW_027532829.1, forward strand.
AAAAAGGGGGTTGTTTGTGCTTTGTGATCTGGGAAGATTCAAGCAAGAGGGGAAGGATGTTTAGTTTCTAAACTATTTCGTCAAAGACAAATTTTGCTAAATAAAGGGAGAAGGAATTTAATTAAACTATTTTGTGACATCAATTCCCAGCTTTTTTCCATTTAATCTTTCCCCAAATCTGCTTAAGTCAGTAGTTTTTTGAGCTCTTGTGGGTTGCTGACCCCTTAGAGCAATACTTCTCAAATTTAATGTGCACATGAATCACCTGGTGATGCTGTTAAAATGAAAATTCTCATTCAGTAGATCTGGAGAGGGCATTATAAGGTAAATCAATTGGGTCTTAAAGCTTCCCCTGTTAGGCCTTACTTATGCCTCCAAACATGTAAGGCGCCTGTTTTCTAAAGCCCTCTGCTACAGTACCCCATTTTAACTACCCTTCTTGCCAGACACCCAACTTACAGATCTTTCTGTTTTTACCTTTTCTTCAGATTTACATTTCTTAGGTCCCTTTCTCTCTGGACCATGCCCTCTGTGAAAATATAATACGTAGCAGATGATAGTGGATTGATTAGTTACTTTTTTCCCTCTCCTTTTAGACTAACCCTACCCACTCCTCTACCAGCACAAGGTAACAATGGAGTGTAACCAATGGTAAGAATGTCCTGCCCTACAACAGACTAATTAAAATGCTATTTTTGTGTGTGGGTTTGGGAGGAAGAGTATTGAATTTCTCAAAGAATTATACACCATAGGAGACCACTTGCCTGACCTACTTGTACTTTCTGCTCTACCTCTTACCTTCTCTGATCTCATTAAAAACAATATTGTCTTATTTTAGAAGTGGAACCATTGAACTGTCAAATGACCAGCTATTTCATGTTAATGTACAAAGGAGTTGCACTTTCAAAGCAAGAGAAGCAACAGAGATCTAAGTAAAGGTTTTTCTACAGATGATAGTACATTGCTTGGTATTTACTGAAGCTTAAAGAATCCTGATATTGGTGCGGGGACTGCAGTGAGAATGCATGCTAACATGTTGGCTCTGATGTGGTTGGAGCCTTTCATTCACATTGAAGGCCACTTCTTCAGAGACTGTTGGAGGCAGTGGAGTCTGTCGTGCCCCAGAATAGGACAGTTTTTTCCGCTGACCAGGTCTAGGTGACTCAGGCCTAGTTCTTCTGTGCAACCATGTGGCTGTGGATTCTCTGGTGTTTTTGGCATGACTCGGACACTGTGCTGGAGTCACTTTCCATATCCAGATCCTTCCCAGGGGACAGATGAAGAACTAGGTATCTTTTCTGATGATGAAAACTGAAAGTGCAGGCTGAACTCTACCAGAGCCAGGTCAGAACTTCAAGCAATTACAGACTTCATATTGTACATGAAAGTTGTAAATTAAAGTGTTTTGTGTTTTGGTCAACAGTGAGGTGGAAAAAAAGAATCCTAATATTGTTTGACCAGTATTTCACCCAATAATTTTTCTTTAATTTCTTCATCTTGGTAGAATTGAAATTAGTTATTTAAAACTATTTATTTAGACTTTCAACTCACAGCACGAAGTATTTTATATGGCTTATTCTCATGTCCATTTATAGGAACAGAAATGGGCTCCTCAAGCGATAAATTTGCATACTAGAGATGTAAATAATTGTCTTCTCTACCTATGCCATACCTATACTCGAGTCTTTTCATATCCTCCTCCTGCCTCGGTGGCCATGTCCTGCACTAATAGTGACATTAACAGATTGGATGATAGCATAACTCAAGGATAGGCAGCTCCATCCAATAGAATGGCCGGTGACCACATCTGGCTTATAGCATAAGAAAGATTAAGGCAATAAAATTCTTTTTAAAATTTTGTTAATGCTTATTTATTTTTGAGAGAGAGAAAGAGTGTGAGCAGGGGAGGGGCAGAGAGAGAGACACACACACAGGATCCAAAGCAGGCTCCAGGCACTGAGCTGTCAGCACAGAGCCTGACACAAGTCTCAACTCACAAACCATGAGATCATGACCTAAGCAGAAGTTGGATGCTTAACAGACTGAGCCACCCAAGTGTGCCTTAAGCCAATCAAATTCTTTTTTAAAAAATTTTTAATGTTTTATTTTTTCTGAGAGAGAGAGAGAGAGAGAGCATGAGCAGGGGAGGGTCAGAGAGATAGGGAGATACAGAATCTGAAGCAGGCTCCAGGCTCTGAGCTAGCTGTCAGCACAGAGCCCGACGTGGGGCTCAAACCCGCGAACAGTGAGATCATGACCTGAGCTGAAGTCAGACGCTTAACCGACTGAGCCACCCAGGCGCCCTAAGCCAATCAAATTCTATTCTCAGGGATATTGGTGAGAGAACAGAGAAGGTGTAAAGATGAAAGAGAAAGTAATCCACAGAAATAACAGAGAAAATACACCTGAAAATAGGCCCTCTTTAGTCTTGAAGTTACATTGATTTGGTTTTCATCTTTGAATCACAAGGATCAGAAAATAAGCAATAATGAAGGAAAAAACACTGGAGCCTAGAGGGATAAATGAATGGTAGATTATGACGTCAGTAGCTTCCAGATAAGTAGAACATTGAAGACAATCCTTCCATCCCTCCTGCTACACTGTGACCTCCTTGAAGGAAAGGACTATGTCTCATTCATCTCTGACTTCCTCACACCTTGTATAGAATAAGTATTCAATAAGTATCAATTATAAAATTCAATTTTCTATGATGAATGGAGGTCACCAAGATTGGATAGCATAGTTTGGTTGATCTCAATCTTTTCATCGCCTAGAACTTCTTTCCTTATATTTCCCTCTATAGACCTTATAGTTTGAAAAATATTGTCTAACCTGCATTAAGTAATAGTCATTTTTATAAGGTGGCCACAGACTTGATTAACTTTCAAATTGTAACATCAAAAAAATGTCCAAATTAGTTATTAGAATTTAAAAAATTGAGCCAGTTTCTTGGATACAAAATAAATATATCAATTGAATTTTATATAGATGACAAACAGATAAAAATGAAATCTAAAATATTTCAAATTGCCAGGCAATAATAAATATAAATTATTAGGAATAAATATACAGAAAAATATATAAGACTTCTATGGTTAAATAATAATACTTCATGGAGAAACATTTTAAAATAGCAAAATGCTGTGTCCCAACCCTAGTATTTAAGTTTGCTCAATTCATGTTCCCTCCCAGAACAGATGTGTAAGCTCATCCCCACTACCCTAATAGACATCTAAGGCTTATAGGTGTCAAGAACTGAAGGGTCTGAGATTTTACCTTAGTTATAGGCTAATAAGTGAGACTGCATGTGTCATGGATGCTGGCAAAGACATGAGACTCCTGGGTCAGAGAAATAGAATTTTATTACTCATGGCACAGCAAGTAGCATGAGATTCCTGTTGGTTTCTGTGGGTTCCCCATGCCTCTCAAGTCCCACAGGGGAGGTGTAAACAGGGTAGGGTATGGCCAAGCAGATGCTATGCATGGAATGGATTTGATTTGAGGCCAAGGAACATTCAGCTTGGGGAATTCACTCATTTATAGCAAGCAGAAGAAAGCCCACTTTGTGTCTGTAAGGGAGATATTAACTCATCTTTCAAGGTTGCTCACTGCAAATATAACTCTGAGAAATGGCTTGGGTAAAAGGCAGGTGGGTACCTTGCATCCGTGGGGTATCCCACAAGAGTTGTAGGAACATAAGAGACTCTTGGAGGAGTACCTCCCCCAACAAAAGGTGTTTGTAAGTATTGTGGGGAGATATATACATGGGATACGTGGTTGGTGACAGAGAAAAATATTTTCTTAATTGAGGCATAATTGCCATATAACATATTAGTTTCAGGTGTACAACATAATGATTTGATACTTGTATACATTGTGAGATGATGACAGATACTGGTAATAGTTGTGTAGTGTTTTGAATGTATTAAATGCCTCTAAGTTGTACATTTTTAAATGGTTAAAAGGGTGAATTTTATATTATGTGCATTTTACCACAATTAGAAAAAAATCTTACTGAACTCCAGCCATCACTCCCTCCTACAGGATGTTAGGCTGGTGAAGCACTGGGCAGAAAGGAATCAACGTTCCTGCCCATGTGCAGACTGGAAGACCAGTGGTCACAGGTTCTGGGTGCAGGTTTTGCCTTTTGTTTTTCTCTTAGTGTACTTGACTAGCTATAGGTGTGGGACAGCATTCTAAGATTGAGCCCCAGAGGACCAGACCACTTTCCCTAACACATTAAGCAAATCTCTTCCTTGTCTCTCTCACTTCAAATTCTCCTTGGGTTTCAAGATCCCTCCTCTCTATCCAATGTCCAGTTCTATTTTCTTTACCAAAAGACTTTGCTAACCCATGGTGAAGAGCCTGAAACTGGAGTCCAAACTTTGGACAATCAAAAACCTTTTTCCTGGCTGCGAGAAAAGCTAAGTTTTCAAAATTTAGATAATCTCATCTCATGCTCTCTGAAAGGGAGGGCAAATGTTTTGCATCTTGTTTTGGGAGAGTTCCCTTAACCCTAGAATGAGCCAAATGTTTCTAATAAAACAAAGGAAAAAGGTTTTTTTTAGAAAGCAGTACCTTTCCTTATTGAAAAGACCAATCATTTATATCCTGCTTTGTTTGCAACCAAAATAGTTCTAACTCATTTACCCCAGACCACATGTTATATTAAAGATAGGGGCTAGGCTCTCAACCTTTAGCTCTGAAACCTTGAGGCTTTGTCTTTTTCTCAGGCTGAGTAGGAAGTTCAGAGCCAGTGAACACAGTCATAGAAAAGTCAGTTTTTACCATCTGTATTAGTTTCCTATTGCTGCCATAGCAAACTACTACGAATGTAGCAGCTTACAGTTTTGGGTGTTAGCAATTTGCACTGGGTCTCACAAAGCTAAAATCAAGGTATTGTCAGAATTGCATTTCTTTCTGTAGGTTCTAGGGAAGAACCCATTTCCTTGCCTTTTCCAGCTTCTAGAGGCTGCTTACATTCCTTGGCCCTTGGCCCCTTTCCTCCATCTTTAAAGCCAGCAACAGAGAATCAGTTCTCACATTATATCACTCTGACCTATTCTTCTGCCTCTTTCCACTTTTAAGGATCCTTGTGATTACATTAGGCTCATCTGCCTCATCCAGAATAACTTCTCTATTTTGAGGTCAGTTGATTAGCACCCTTAACTCCATCTGTAACCCTAATTCCCCTTTTCTATATAAGTTGACATATTCAAAGGTTCCAGGGATTAGGATGTGGACACCTTTGGGGGCCATTATACTGCCTACCTTACCATTACTTGGTAAGTATTTTTTGAACACCTATCAAGAATAGAGAGCTTTGTGCTCTGCCTGAGGGAGCCATCTGGGTGGGACAGGATTTATTCAGAGAAGGGTAAATAACAATAGAAGGTTTCACAGACTGCTGGGAGTGGTAAGAAGATAAGAGGAACTCCTATGAAAATTAGAAGAGGGTGTGGTGCAATTGTTGGTNATACTGAAACATTGAACTCAGTTCACTAAGTCTTACATGCTGTTTTAATTAAAAACAAGGACGCCATTAGATACAGGTGGCTCTAATGCTTTTGTGGCCTACGTAAACAAACTAAAACCTATGCCTGTAAATGCCTAAAGGTTAAGAAATAGAAACCTAAGGACAACCACATGGAAAGAGCCTAAGTGTCGATCAACCGACAAATGGATCAAGAAGATGTGGTTTATCTATACGATGGAATACTACATGGCAATGAGAAAGAATGAAATCTGGCCATGTGTAGCAACATGGATGGACCTTGAGGGTGTTATGCTGAGCGAAATAAGTCAGGCAGAGAAGGACAGCTACCATATGTTTGCAGGTATAGGAGGATTAGGAGGAATTTAATGGAGGACCATGGGGGAGAAGAAGGGGGCAAATAGTGGAGGGGAGGGAGAGAGACAAACCATGAGAGACTCTTGAATGCTGAGAACAAACTGAGGACTGATGGATGTGGGGGGAAGGGGGGAGATGGACATGGAGGAGGGCACTTGTGGGGATGAGCACTGGGTGTTATATGGAAACCAACTTGACAATAAACTATTTGTAAAAGAAAAATAATAATAAAATAAAATAATAAAAAAGAAAGAAACCTAAGGAAAACCAATCACAAACAGCCAACTAGGCTTTAAACTATAGGCAATCAAATAATTTCCTTTCTTTGCTTCTGTACCTTCCCTATGTAAATTATTCCCCTAACTCCTGCAGGGAGCTAACCNCCCGGGCGCCCCTAAACTGTCAATATTTTTAATATGCCTCAGTTTATCTTTTAATAATACACAGTTTTGAGTGCAGCTTTCCAATGTAACAATTGTAAAATAAAAGTACTCACTGCTATTTAAAGTGATGTCTCTGTAACACTTATCAGCTTAAAAAGCACTGTCATAAATTCATTTTATGCTCACCACAGCCCCATGAGGGACATAGGGAGGACAGGGAATCGCATGAATCTTGCCATCATTAAGTCCCTAGGCCCCTTTCCAGGTTTAGGTCTGCTCCATAAGTTCCTTCTTCCTTGCAGTCACAGGGACATTCCTGTTTTCTCTCCTTTTGGTAGCTGTCTTTTTAAGCCTAAATGCAGAATGAGACACAGTCTCTCTACCTCCCTCACTTCCTTGCTGCCCTTGAAGCCAAGCATACAGTCTCACTTAATTTTAAGGTTTATCTGCTAACTACTCTGGAGAAACAGTGGATAAAGCTAATACATATAAGGGAGTGGTAAATGTTCCATAATTTGGAACATCTGGGTGGCTCAGTCGGTTAAGGTCGACTTGAACTCAGGTCATGATCTCATGGTTCGTGGGTTCAAGCCCCGCATCAGGCTCTGTGCTGACAGCTAGCTCAGAGCTGGGAGCCTGTTTTGGATTCTGTGTCTCCATCTCTCTCTGACCCTCCCTGCTCATGCTGTCTCTCTCTCTCTCTCTCTCTCTCTCTCAGAAATAAATAAAACATTAAAAAAAGTTCCATAATCTTAAAAGTTTATATAATGTTGGCCTCTAATTAATCATTTCTGCTTTCTTTTTTAACGGTAAAAGAAAGTACTATTGAGTTCAGGCTCTCTGCTTATATTTTCTTAGGGTCATCATCATCATTGCAGCAAGCAACTGTGGAGTGCATTGTTATAATTGCTTTATATATTTTAACTCATTTAATTCTTACAGCAACCCATTTTATGGAGAAGTAAAAGAGTCAGACTTCAAACCCAGGTAGACTGGCTCTGAAACCTGTATTTCTAACAAGTATACCATACTGGATCACTGCCTTTTCCCTAATACCACCTCATCTTTTGCCTGTTAATATAGACTACTACTTGGACATTTTTTCCATGAGAAACCAGCACACTAAGTTACAGATGAAGAGACTGAGGCCTAGAAAAGTTGAGCTTTTCCCAGGCAACACTGGTAGCAAGTGGGGAGCTGGAAGTTAAATCCAGCTTCAACACATCATGTTATCTTTAAAAAAATTTTTTTAAACATTATTTATTTTTAAGAGACAGAGGATGAGCAGAGGAGGGTAGAGAGAGAGGGAGACACAGAATCTGAAGCAGGCTCCAGGCTCTGAGCCGTCAGCCCAGAGCCTGATGCGGGGTTCATACTCATGAACCACAAGATCATGACCTGAACCAAAGTCAGCTGCATAACAAACTGAGCCACCCAAGGTGCCCTCCCTCTTTTTTTTTAATAGAGGCCACTTTGTGAGGTCTGGTTCTGATCCAATATCATGAAAAGAATTTATTTTAAACAACAACACATGCATCAATCCCTCTTATTATACTTTATTTTTAGACATGGTGATCAAGGCCAGATTAACACCTTTACGGGCTCCAAGGTTTAAAAAGAAAAGGCTGTCTTCTCCAAACCATCCTCTATGGATTCAGATTAAAAACAGTAAAATAAATACAAATACCATTTTTTTCCATCATGGCTGCTTACATTTTTCTTTTTGAAAACCAAGGATCATAGCACTGCTAGGAATTTACCCAAGGGATACAGAAATGCTGATGCATAGGAGCACATGTACCCCAATGTTCATAGCAGCACTCTCCACAATAGCTAAAACATGGAAAGAGCCTAAGTGTCCATCAACAGATGAATGGATCAAGAAGATGTGGTTTATCTATACCATGGAATACTACATGGCAATGAGAAACAATGAAATCTGGCCATGTGTAGCAACATGGATGGACCTTGAGGGTGTTATGCTGAGCGAAATAAGTCAGGCAGAGAAGGACAAATATCATATGTTTGCACGTATAGGAGGATTAGGAGGAACTTGACGGAGGAACAAGGGGGAGAAGAAGGGGGGAAATGGTGGGGGAAAGGGAGAGAGGCAAACCATGAGAGACTCTTGAATGCTGACAAAAACTGAGGACTGATGGATGTGGGGGGAGGGGGGATGGGCATGGAGGAGGACACTTGTGGGATGAGCACTGAGTGTTATGTGGAAACTAATTTGACAATAAACTATTAAAAAAATAAATAAAAATAAATACAGAACACTTAGAATGAAAAAAAAAAAAAGAATACTTAAAAGTATTTTTCTGGGTGTCCTAAGCACATGTTTCAACTGTTAAGTAATTCATTGCTTACTGTTACTGTTATATATTAATTCCTGGAAAAGGTACACAAAAGTTACAAAGGT
>NW_027532829.1:255144-257705 GCF_008692635.1 Crocuta crocuta
AACCGTAAAGGTACGTTTGGGATGATAATGAGGCAAGTGATCAGGAAGAGACAGAGCAAGCAAGTCAGGCAGGGGCTGTGTGTTTGCAGTTTACAGAAATCTACCTATGATGGGTGGGATCAACCGTCTACAGGAAATCTTCACAAAAGACTAAAGCCTATATAGTATAGCTGTGGGTAGGTTACTGATGACATTTAAGTACACCCTAGAGGTCTCCAGGAAGCAGCCAACCTCAAACTTGTCAATCTATAAACCTGGGAAATGCAAACATTAAGACAGTCTGGTAAAACAAAAAAGAGGAAGGTATTATAATGTTTACAGCCAAAAGAAGGAAAGCAATTCTTGGAGAATTTACAAAAAAGGGAGGTTGACAGTAAGGATATTTTAGCGTGTCCAGCATTGTCCAAGAAAGAGGAGCCTCGGATTTGAGGCACGAATATTTTATTTGCATTAATATAATCTTATTTTGAAAGGGCCTAACTGATCCTGCAGCTGCAGTTTAATAATAATATTCAATTAAGATCATCTGACCATCTTTGCTCAGATTCTATGCTCACCAATTTATCAACTGACTTCCTAGTACTCTGATATTGGGAATAGGGGCCCTTCCCCACAGACACAAAGCTCCATTCAGTGTGGCATTTATAATCTTTTAGACAAAGCATGAATTGTCATCTAGATTATATGTCATTTTCTTATGAATCACGGATTTCAACATTGGAGGATATGTCAAAGACATTTAATTAACCATCCATCTGGTGCTGAAATCCCCTATATAAAATAGCTGGCAAGGAGTCATTCATTTTTCCTTAAGCATCTCAAATAACAAGAAACTCATTACCTCATCATTTCTCTGAACACCTGTATTGGAAAATTCTGCTTTATATTGAACATAAATGTATTATTTTAGTGCCTTCGGTCTTAGGTAGACCTCTTGGGATCACATACAAAACAAACTAAACCTTCTCCAAAAAGACAAAAAATCCAAACATCAATAAGCCCATGTTCCCAACAAACCTCTTTTTCAGGACAAATTCCCTAAATCTTTCAACACTTCCTAATATAAGATGGTTTCAAATCATTACATCATCCTGGTTAGCCTCCCATGGACAGGCTTCAGTTTCTATTTTAAAGTGTGGTCTTGGACATGGTCAAGTCCTTTTGTAAAATTTGCAAAAGTAAGATATTTTTATTACACATGGCTAAGATGATGGTCTCTTTCTGCTCCTCCTTCCCCTGTCATACTTCCCCTCAAGTCAAGGCATGCTGGAGTGGCGATGAACAGTTCTGGTAGAGTTAAGGGGAACTTGTGTTGGTGATCTATTTAGTTTGGGCTTAGGGGAATATATATTATGTGGTTCACTGACAATTCCATGTATAGTTAACTGATTGCTAGCTGTCTTAGTGTAGGAATGGCTTCCAAGAATAACCTTACCACTCACTGTGCTAATTTCACTTAGCATTGTGACACCAAGTTGCAGGTGTGTTAGACAGCTAATGAAAATGTTATGTTATTTTTATGAGTTTTGTGATATTGAAGAGATATTCAGCTTTTTAAAATATAAAATGTGCTTTGCATTGAGTTGTACCCTGACGACGAGGAAATTTTAGGCTATGTAAACTATACCTCAATAAAGCTGTTAAAATTGTGCTATGATTTCTTTTTTTATTATAAATATTTACTTTTGTGCCTAAAGTAAAATAAGAACATATAGCCAGGTATCTACAAAAAGTTACACCAAACATCATACCTAAAGGTGAAGTGTTGAAAAAAATCCCCTTTGAGGCATATGCACCCCAATCTTTATAGCATTGCTATCAACAATAGCCAAAATACAGAAAGAGCCCAAATGTCCATTGACAGATGAATGGGTAAAGAAGATGTGGTATATATATATAAAGTGAAGAATTACTCGGCAATCAAAAAGAATGAAATCTTGCCATTTGCAACTACGTGGATGGAACTGAGTATTATGCTAAACGGAATTAGTCAGAGAAACACAAATATCTTATTACTTCACTCATATATATCTTATGACTTCACTCATATGTGGAATTTAAGATACAAAACAGATGAACATAAGTGAAGGGAAGCAAAAATAATATAAAAACAAGAAGGGGTGGGGCGCCTGGGTGGCTCAGTTGTTGAGTGTCCTACTTCGACTCAGGTCATGACCTCACAGTTTGTGGGTTCAAGCATCGGGCTCTGTGCTGACAGCTCAGAGCCTGGAGCCTGCTTTGGATTCTGTGTCTCCATCCTTCTCTGCCCTTCCCTGCTCCTGCTCTGTCTCTCTCTGTCTCTCTCTCAAAAGTAAATAAACATTAAATTTTAAAAAAATAAAATAAAATAAATAAAAATAAAAAACAAGGAGAGGGACAAAGCATAAAAGACTCTTAAATACGAGAACAAACTGAGAGTTGCTGGAGGGATTGTGGGTGGGAAGACTGGCTAAATGGGTAAGGGGGATTAAGAAAGATACTTTTTGGGATGAGCACTGGGTGTTATACATAGGGGATGAATCACTGGAATCTACTCCTAAAATCATTATTGCACTATATGC
>NW_027532829.1:257877-258080 GCF_008692635.1 Crocuta crocuta
AAATAAATAAATAAATAAATAAATAAATAAATAAAAGATCTAAAAATCAGGAAGGTGGAAATAAAATTGTCATTATACCAAAAATATGACTTAGTTTATAAAAATCCAAAGACTAAACACCAAAACATTATTAGAATTAATTAGCTTGGTATTTCTGGATATAAAATTGCTGGATATAAAATTAATAAGCTTGGTATTTGTGG
>NW_027532829.1:258118-264818 GCF_008692635.1 Crocuta crocuta
TTATGAAATAACCACAATTAAAAATTAAAATAAAAAGGTATAATTTACAATCCTATAAAAAATATAAAGTACTGAGGAACAAATGCAACAAAGGAAGTGCAAGAGGAAGTTGAATCCCTAATTTACATAAAAGTACACAAGGTCAAGAATAGCTTGAAACATTCTTCAAGAACAAGGTGGGGAAACTTGCCCTATCAAACGTCAAGACTTATTATAAAACCATAGAAATTAAGGCTGTAGCATGGGGTGAACTGAATAGAGTTAAAGAATAAACCCACCTGTATATAGAACTGACATTTTAGATCAGTGAAGAAGCTGTACTTTTCAAAAATGGTGCTGACACAATTAGTTTTGCATATGGAAAAATAGTAGATCGGGCCCCTACATCACACTATACATAAAAACATCAACTGCAGATGGAGTCAAAACAAATGTGAGAGGCAAAAATAGAAAACTTGTAGAGGAAAATATAAAAGAATACCTTAATGNATGAGCTCTGGGTATTAAAGAATTTCTAAATGTATAAATTACAAAGGAAAAAGACTGATAAACCAGAGTACGTTAAAGTTAAGAACTTCTATTTATCAAAAAACATTCTTGAAAGGATAACACAAGCCATAAATGTAACCAATCACAGATTAATATCAGATATAAAGAGAACTCTAAAATCTATAAACCATAGGAAAAAAATAGAAACACAGGTCAAAATCTAGAATATGCACTTCTCAAAAGAGAAATCCAAAGGTTGAATTTTCAATAGTTGAAATAAAAGATGCTGAACCTCAGTAGTAACTGGGGAAATGAAAATTAAAATCACAACAAAGTAACAGTTTATGCTCACTGGAATCATAAAAATAAAAAAGTCTAATAATAAAACTCTAATAAACAAAAAATACCAAGCATTGGAGAGCATGCAAAGGAAGTGGAATGTTCATCCATGTCTCATTGGATTATACATTAATGTGAGAATTTTGGAAAAAGGTTTAGCATTATGTAGTAAAGTTGTACATGTGCAAATCCCAGGATCCAGGAATTCCATTCCAGGATTTATACTGTAGAACTGTAGCATATATGTATCATTTTATTAATATTTTTCTATCATCATCCAAAATAATAGTGAGTGAAAGAAGCAAATCACAGGAGCATACATACAAACAGCTAGGTTCCATTTATTGAAAAGTTCAAAAACAGGAAAAATTAAACAATACAGTATGTTGTTTAGGGATGTATTCAGTAAGTAAACCTATGAAGAGAAATGAGGCAATAATTACCCCAAATTTCAAGGTAGTAGTTATATCCAATGGGGGAGAGAGAGAGAAAAGGGAGTTGTAATCAGGGAGGGACNTTTAACCTGGGTAATGAGTACATAAATACTCATTCCTTAAAATTATTCTTTAAAGTACATATATATGTTTTATGCCTGCTTTTGTGTATATTTTACCACTTTAGAAAAGGAAAAAAAAATCAGTGCCCAGAACTGAACACACAACTCTAGTTAATCCATCATACTAGAAGAGAAAGCCCACCTTAAAGCTTTTAACATGCTTGCTTTCTGCCCTGCTTCTCCTGAGGTCATTTGTTTATAGCCCCAGCCTTTAGTGAGAAACTTAGCAAATTGTCTTATCAAAGAAAGCAATGCCTCACATTAGGTCATGTTGATAAGATGATGAGAGAGAATATTCTCACTCCAGAAGATTGCTATTTCCTGAAGGGATAAAACCCCACCAGGGAAAACCCCTGTGGTTCTCATAGGTAGGGCTGGTCTACTGAAGTTGATAACATAGTTCCGTAGAAGGAGGAAGGCAGAATGTGTTTATTCATCCCTTGAAGCTTTTTGGGTAATTGTGCATCTTTCATATCTTTAAGACTTAAATACCCTAAGCTAGACAGAAGACCTAATCCTGAAGAACCTCTCCAGAATCCTGGTTGCTGAATCTTCCCTGCTGCCTAGAGAGACTCCAAATCACCTCTTGACAATGGGCAACTGGGTGGTTAATTACTGGTTCTCAGTTTTGTTTCTGGTAAGTGACCTTTTCCTATCTATTAATTACTCTTAACAGAGTAAGGAGACATATATTTATTAACATTTGTAAAGTTATTGGAAATGGAAATAATTGATGTCCATTAAGGCCAGTTATCAGTTAAAAAGCTAAACTCTAAGAGAACACATATATGTTTTGTAAAATCTTCTGTGTATGTTATATTTCACCATTTTAGAAAGGGGAAAAAATCCAGCTCCAGAAACTGATTGGTAAAGAGACAAATGATAGAAACCACAAGTATTTGGAATTCATTTGTTTTCATTTTCTATCTTCTCTTTTTCTCTTCCATCTCACTTCTTCTACTACCATGCAGCATTCATTTCTCTTCATCCTTTCTATACTGCTAACATGAAGTTTTCATAAAATCACTGTACATTTGATGTAGAAAGATTCTTTGAGACCACACCCCAGTGCTGTCGATTATAGAAATGTAATGGGAGCCATATATGTAATGTAAAAATTTTCTAGTACCTACACTGAAAAAGGTAAGAAGAAATAGGTGAAATTAATGTGTAGTAATATATTTAGTTTAACCCAATATATCAAAAATATCCTTTCAATATGTAACAAGTATTGAATTTATTTTTTTAATGTTTACTTATTTTTGTGAGAGAGAGACAGAGACAACATGAGTGGGGCAGAGGCAGAGAGAGAAACACACACAGAATCTGAAGCAGGTTGCAGGCTCGGAGCTGTCAGCACAGAGCCCAATGTGGGGCTTGAACTTACAAACTGTGAGATCATGACCTGAGCTGAAGTCAGAAGCTTAACTGACTGAGTCACCCAGGTGCCCTAATATTGAAATTATTAATAAGATGTGGTGAGTAGTGCTCTTTTTCTAAAACCAATATGCCTTATATATTCAGGTTATGCTTTTTGTAATAATTTACTGTGTGATGTGGTTTACTTTTCTACCATATTTGTATTTTTATGTATTCCATCTCCTTTGTGTGAATTCATGTATTATAGCAAAATACAAGAGAAATGGGGGTATTTACAATGTCATATGGAAGATCTTTTAATAAATATATGTAATTAAAATAAAACATATTTGTCCCCACCTTTTCCCCAAAGCAACAGCAAGACATATTTTGTTATTTACTTTTTAAAAGTTTATTTATTTATTTTTGAGAGAGAGCACACTCATAAGTGCACAGGGTGGGGGAGGAGCAGAGAGAGAGGGTGAGAGAATCATAAGTAGGCTCTATGCTGTCAGTGCAGAGCCCAGTGCAAGGCTCAATCCCATGAACTGTGAGATAATGAGCTGAGCCAAGATCAAGAGCCAGAGCTTAACTGACTGGGCCACNGCCACCCAGGCGCCCCAATAATTTTATTTTTTAATGTTTATTTATTTTGAGAGAGAGAGAGAGAGAGATTGCACGTGAGTGGGCAGAGAGAGAGGAAGAAAGTGCATCCAAAGCAGGCTCTATGCTGTCAGCCTGACGTGGGGCTGGATCTCACAAACCATGAGATCATGACTTGAGCTGAAATCAAGAGTCAGAGGCTTAACTGACTGGGACACCCAGGTGCCCCTATTTTAAAGAATTTTAAATTAAGTTTGACAAAGATTACCAATAAACTTTCCAGTCAAAAATATTTTAAAAAAGAAAATAGTAATGAGAGCATTTAATGTCTTAAGTTTTTGAAACGTGATATGTATTTTATACTTATATCTAAGTTAGGGCGAGCCACATTTCAAATGATCACATATGGGTAGTGGCTATGGCATTGCATAGTGCAGATATAAACCAACTCCTTTATTTTACAAAGGAAAATAAGACCCATATATCACACACTGAACTGATTGTAGAACCAATCATTCAAACTCAGCTTCCCAGTGTTTAGGCCAGAAGTTCTTTACCACACCACATACGCACAATCCCCTTCTCCTTACACACACACAGACACACACACACAGCACACACACACCTATTCCCACCCTCATTTTCCATTTCTAAGCCCCTCCTGAACTTGGAACTCCCTGCTTTCTCAGTTTCCTAGATCTTCATGTTATCACTCCTTCTGCGGTTCTCTTTTCTCTCCTTTGGGTCCCCAGGGACTGTCCACGTGCTCAAGGAAAAAAGGTGTGAAGAGCAATCATATTCACCTGGAGCATTGTTTGTTTTGCATTTAACAAAAGGCCAAGTGCTTATCTGGGCTGGTTACACTATGCTTTATATTTTCAATGCTCAATGTAGTATATGCAATTCCTTTTGCACTAGTATAGGAGACAGGGAACCTGGGAATTAGTTTCAGTTCTGCTATTAATTGAGTGATCTTGATAAAATTATTTATCCTTTCTAGACTTTAGGTCATCTGTGTGTGGGAGAAGATAAATGAAATAACTAGATTAAATACAAATATAAGTCTGTTTCTAGTTCTAAAATCCTCTGTATTTTGTAACCATTCCTTAGTTTTTGCTTATGGTTCAATACCCATTGTGGTGACTCACATTTAACTATCTAGCTTTGAATTTCCACCCCGTACCAATCCTGCTGGTAAGCTCAGACTTCTTGCTATCTCTGACATATACTCCTATGGACTATTTTTTAAATTTTTAAAAATATTTATTTTTGAGAGGGAGAGAGACAGTTTGAGTGGGAGAGGGAAAGAGGGAGAGAGAGATACAGAATCCGAAGCAGGCTCCAGGTTCTGAGCTGTCAGCACAGGGCTGCACATGGGGCTTGAACTCATGAACTGAGAGATCATGACATGAGCTGAAGTTGGATGCTTAACCAACTGAGCCACCCAGGTGACCCTCCTATGCACTATTTTTTAACATAAAAATTAAATTGCTCATTAAACACTCTTACTCCTCCTTTTGCCAGGTCTTCAATTTCACTCTCCATTGATAATGGAAGAAATGATAGGGTGGGAAATGAAATTCCTTAGTCCCAGACGTCACTGTATTCACTTTGCCTACACTTGGAGATGGTCTGACACAGAGATCTTTATCTGTGTTTCTCTTGGATCCTGAAATATTTCTCTAATCTCTAAATAAACTTCTCTCTTCTGTGTTCTGAACTATTGAGGAATCTGTGTCTTTCACCTCTCGTTTTCTATTAGGATCAACAAATTTCTGAAAGACCCTCAGTTCTGGAAAGGGTGTCTAAACAAAGGATGTGGGGAGAAATGGATTGGCAAAGCCACCCTGGCAATGACACAAGTCTCTAGTTAGCATTTATTGAGCTCCTACTATGCACCAACCATTGTATTAATCACTTCACATGCATGACTTCACAAAGCCTCACAGCATTGCTGTGAGGTAGATGTTGTTACTATTCTCGCTTTATAGGAGAAGAAATTAGGGTTCAAAGAAGTCAAATCACATGTCTAACATTAAAGAACAAGAAAATGATGGAGCTAGAATTTGAGCCTGAAGAGTTTGACTCTAATATCACCTTAAATTACTATGCTATGCTGCTAGAGGTGTGTGAACAGTCCAGATCTAAGGACTCTGAATGGGCCGTGTCCTAGGCTAAAGACCCTCTACTTGTGGGACTGAGATGGTTCTGATCCATCCTGAGGTCAACACTATATATTAGGGGCATCCTAGTGCCCTAGAGTCCTGCTCAGTTATAAACTAGCACCTCCAAGCTTGGGCTAGGGCCATGTTGGTTGGTTTCCAAGGCAATGGGGCAATGGGGTTCAAATTGGCCCTTTGCCCAGCACAGAGACAAAGCTTGGGATAGACAAAAGCAGTCCTAAGAGCTCAAATGAGTCCAAAGCAATGGTAGGTTAATCTGAAAAGAGACTCACAATCTAAAAACAGGAAAATGTGTGTCAGGGTGTAATTAAAGAGGCAGACCCATCTGGAATGGTTTAGTCTCTTTCAGATGGGTATTGTTATAGATGTTAAATTTATCCCCTGTTTCTCTAGAAATCCATTTATCCACTTATTGCCATCTTTCAGTTGCAATAGTTTGAATGCTCCAGTCCAGAAGTTGGCAAATGTTTCCTGTAAAGGGCTAGGTTGTATATATTTTGGGCTTTGCAAGCCATATGGTCTCTGTCACAGTTACTAAATGCTTCCATAGAATTATGAAAGCAGCCATAAACAATATAAAAATAAGTAGGTGTGGCTAGGTTCCAATTCTACTTTATTTACAGACACTGAAATTAGGATTTCATGTGATTTTCACATCATGAAATATTCTTTTTCTTTTCATTTTTCCAACCATTTAAATGTGTGAAAACAAATAGAAAAATAAAAAACATTCTTAATTTGTAGGCAGTACAAAACAAGTGGTGAGCTACATTTGGCTCATGGGCCTTGATTTGCTGACCCTGGTCATTAGCATCTAATGCATGTCTTGAAGTACTAACTCTCTGAGAGTAAGTTAGATGCTAGAGGTATTGTACTCATTTAAAATGAAAACAAACACAAAATAGCCAAAATGATGACACTATTTCCTATTCCTTACCTATTCCTTCCCATACCCAAATTTTACTTTATTCTTTGCTTGTTTTTTGTTTTTCTCTAGGCTACTTGGTTGGGGCTGAATGTTTTCCTGTTTGTGCACGCTTTCTTGTCATATGAGAAAGCCGATAAGTACTTCTATACAAGAGAAATCCTGGGGGTGAGTATCACAGTTGTAATATGGGGAATCTCTGGGGGTTTGTGTTGTTGCTGTTGTTATTTGTCTCCTCAGCTCCTT
>NW_027532829.1:264841-274591 GCF_008692635.1 Crocuta crocuta
CTCCTTTGAGACCCAATGCCTTGATTTCTTCTAGGGTGAGGGTGCAAAGAAAAATACAGGTTGCCCAGTTAAATTTCAATTCCAGAAAATTAAATCATTTTTTGGTATAAGTATATTGCAAATGTTTCACGGGACATATGTATACTAAAAAAATTATTCGTTTTTTAAAATCTGAAGTTCAAATGTAGGTGGGAATCCTGTATTTCTGTTCACTAAAATCTGATAGCCCTATATAGAGCACACTCTTCAGATCCAATAATAAAAACACACAGTAAACAAAACTATTAAGCAATCATTTTCAAACTGGTTTCCACAGAAACCCAAGTGCTCCTATAAGGTGTGAAGGGAAAACTAACTGGGTAGTGCTCTTGCCCCTGCCTCTACTTCAACTAGAGCAGTCTTTATCTGTCTTATGGACTCCTGTTTATGGTTTTAAGAAAGAGTTTGGTTTAAAGTAAACAGGAACATCTGGGTGGCTCAGTCGGTTAAGCATCCGACTTCGGCTCAGGTCATGATGTCACAGTTCATGAACTTGAGCCCCACATCAGGCTCTATGCTATCAGCTCAAAGCCTGCTTCCAATCCTCTGTCCCCTTCTTTCTGCCCCTCCCCCACTTGTGATCTCTCAAAAATAAACATTTAAAATTTTTAAAATAAAACAAGTAAACAACTTGAAAGCCACCACTGTGGACTTATCTCACAGAAAGATAACTCTCTATCAAACAAGAGGGATGCTTACGGAGTCTCTGGGGTGGGCCTGAAGAACGGCAGGGGACAGGTGAGAATAAGAGGATGGAGAAGGCTATGGAAGTCACAGGTGAAGAACAGAAGAAGAAGGGCAGGGAATGGTTAGGGGACATTGGTGTGGAGGTGACCAGGAAGAAGCATGGAAGTGAGAATGATTCTCTCACAGGCCCATCAACCTAGCCACTATCTGATTAGAAAAGCAAATTTGACTGCTGACACTAGTCAGGTTTTCAGTAGGTAAGGGATTTGGTTAAAGCACTTTCATCTTGATTAGATCATTAGCTTTCCACAAAGACCTTTCTAATGTACATGCTCAAAGACGTTTGTCCTTTTAAAAAATCCTTTTCTCTATCTAATCAAAGGATCCATGTTGAGATCACAACTAATTTGAACATTTTGTTCATGATGTATTTCACCCTGCTGTTTTCCATTTTAAATGTTGAAACTTGAACCTTCTTTGGAAATTATAACTCCAAAGGAAGTATTAATTTATTTTAAAAATAGCTTTTTATTAAGAAAGTGATGCAATAAATGTGACTAGTTATGGAGAGCTTAATTGCTTTATGACCAAAAAGTCAGCCACAGAAAAATGAATCATGCTGATATCCTGTGGACATTTTTTCACTTCATTTTTAAAATTCTTCTCTATTAAAGAATTAATTATAAATATTACTACTTTCAGGGGCTCCCGGGTGGCTCAGTCGGTTAAGCGTCCGACTTTGGCTCAGGTCATGATCTCACGGTTTGTGGGTTCGAGCCCCATGTCGGGCCCTGTGCTGCCAGCTCAGANTTACTACTTTCAGTGAGATCAAATGATACTGAAGTGTATAAGTAAAACGTGAAAATTACCCTCCCATCCCATTTCCCAGAGACAGTCACTGGTAATAGTTCTGGTGTGTGTGTCTGTGTAGAAACATTGACATATGCATCAGACATATAGGTTTTGTTTTTGTTTTTGAGGTAGGTACTATTCTTATTCACTTCTTAATTCCCTGTACTCAGTAAAATTTGTTCTTTTTTGGTGCAACATTCTATGAGATTTGATAAACACAGTAGCAAATAGATTTTTGTTTTAGCCAAAACAGGGATCACATTGTAGATATTGGCTGGAAATAGCTTCTTACATGTAATGTATTTCAGATATCTTTCCATCTAAGTATGTAACCAGTGGTGTGCTGAAACTAGCTCGTAACGGCTCACAACAGCCAGTTATGTGGATCTCTTCCCATCCCTGTATTCAATGGTGTTCAGTGACAAAAAGTTGATATCTTGAAATCTCCCATGGCAGGAATATTTACATCATGTCAATTAGCAAATGCTGGATATCAAGACACCCCCCCCCACTTCCCCTGAAAGTTAAACATATACCATTGCTACTCCACTGCCTATAACTCTCATCCTTTTAAGAAAATAGAAGTCCATGGCATTGATGTGCCATAATTTATTTGATCATTCTGTAGTGCATTTCTTAAATTTGTGCTTCCTCTAGGAAAATAGTTATTTGATTCACTATGAAGCAGAGCACATAAGTAACAGAAGAAGCCATTTAAATTTATAGTCAATAAGGGGGTGCCTGGGTGGCTCAGTTGGTTAAGTTTCCGACTTCAGCTCAGGTCATGATCTCATTGTTCTTCAGTTTGAGCCCCATGTTGGTCTCTGTCCTGACACCTCAGAGCCTGGAGTCTGGAGCCTGCTTCAGATTCTCTCTCTCTCTCTCTCTCACCTCCCCTGCTTGTGCTCTCTTTCTCTCTCTCTCTCAAAAATAAATAAACATTAAAAATTTATAGTCAATAAGACATTAAAGACAGCAACAGTTGAATTAGAACACCAGGTAATGTTGATACTGAAAACTGAACAAAAATTGGGATATTTCAATGTTCTGCAATGGTGAAAAAAGATTTCCTCTAAAAAGAATTTATCTCATACAGATATCCCCTACTAAATATAGAGCTGTGAAATTGTAGTCCTATATTTTCCATTCACCTGCCAATTTTAGCTTTAAGAAACCTCTGTGACTCAAATAAGCAAGCTGTGCAAACCAATATGGAAATGGAAGATCTTTGAGATGAGCAGAGAAAATTTACTCAGAAATGGAACAGGATGTCTCTCTCAAAAACACTTGGAGTGTGACTCAGCAGAGGGAGAAAACAGATCCTGTGGAAGAATCAGAAATGGAACACAGTGGGGCAGCTCTATTCGCTGCACTGCCTGACATTGTAAGCCATTATGGAAGTTAGGCAGATCTTGATCTGACTTGATGTCACATTTCTCTGGTTTCAGTTATATGGAAAAATAGTGTTTGTGGGGAAAAAGATTACTAGAAAAAGGCCAAGAAATTGTTAATTCTAACCCACATTCTTCTTTTCAGCCAGTTGCTGATAGCATAAAGGTAGGGCTGGCTAAAGTGCAACAAAAATTGCTTCGCTGAGGCTACCACCTCTGCTGCTATCAGGAGATTGTCACCCTCCATAGCCTGCAGTCCCAAGTAGTTGGAACTGACTCAGAGACCAGTTGCACAGAGTTAAGGAGATAAGTTGAACTTAACAGCCATGGAGTTGAGCATATTCTGTCAAGTCTATACTTAACCAAGCCTGTTTTCAGGCTAAATACTTCTTTGAAGCAATGATTCCTTGTCTCCTTTTCTGGCAGCTTCTACTGCTGGATCAGATTGATCTTGATGTATGCTGCCTGGCCACCCAAGGAAATCAGTTTGAAATTCTGTTCTCAGAAGCTCTCCATTCTCAGATCTCTACCTAAGTTTAAATTTTTTGCTCTAAGGGGTTCACTAGTTTTGCCTAAGCTTTATTCAATGATTAAAGACATCCTAAATATAAATGGTTAAAATCTTTATTGTTTATTTACATGATTATTACATGCTTATAATTACAACAATGGAAAATACAGAAAAGAGAAAAAATAGTCACCATCTGTACTTACACCTCTAAATATATAAGCTTTATTTAAAATGCAAATAAAAATATATACAATCCTCAGGGTGCCTGTGTGTCTCCATTGGTTAAGCATCTGACTCTTGATCTCCGCTCAGGTCATGATCTCATGATTTGTGAGATTGGGCCCTGTGACAGGCTTTGTGCTGACAGTGTGGAGCCTGGTTGGGGTTCTTTCTTTCCCCTTCTCTCTCTGCCCCTCCCCCACCAAAAAATAAATATATATTTAAAAATAATTAATTAATTAATTAAACAAACACTAAAAAATATATACACTCTTCAAAATTGTTTTACAAATGACAAAGTAATAGTTGAGTNNNAGTATATTTGTTTTTTTTATAGACTGTATTTGTTAATGTGAAATTACTAAATCCTGTTCTCTTTCATATTGTACAAATATTTCCAAACCACTGTCATGAGAATTTTTCAATTCACTATTAAATTCAGCAAATTTTCTGTCATTTGCAAACATAGAGTCTAGACTGATTGTGCTAACTACTGAACAGGAGGTGAGGAAGATGTAGCACTGTCCATTCCCAGAGAAGTGGACTGGGTGCGTGCTCACCTGCTAGATGATGAGATGAAGCAACTGATGATCTCTTCTCTCCTCTGCTCTAGTCAGCATTGGCCTGGGCTCGAGCCTCTGCACGCTGCCTGAATTTTAACAGCATGCTGATCCTGCTTCCTGTGTGTCGAAATCTGCTGTCCTTCCTGAGAGGCACCTGCTCAGTGAGTCCCAGCCACTCGTAGGTCAACAACGTTCACATTAAAGACAAGAGATCCTGAACTCCTCAGTAGGACAACCTAATACCAAACCCCTAGGAATGGAAGCCAAGGGGATTGGCAAGGGTGGGTGGGTATAGGTATGCTTTGTTTAAGACATGTTGGTTATGGGTTACTGAATTTTATAAAGCTTCCTGCAGATACCAGACCTTGATGACTTCCCATTTGCAGTTTTGCAGGCGTAGCCTGGGAAAGCAACTGGATCACAATCTCGCCTTCCACAAACTGGTAGCGTATATGATCTGCCTACACACGGGTAACTGTGGCAAACCACAAAAATGCAAGGCCCCAGGCATTCAGAGTGTAGTTTCATTTATTTATGTATTTAGACATTCAAAAAGTATTTATCAAACACCTGGCTCTACTTGCCATGCGCCATTGTAGGCCTATTTTCACGGAATTTACATTCGATTCTTTTGGTAATAGAATGAGTGTAAAAAAAATATTGGCTCTCTTTGCAATCAAGATATATTGGGCGCCTTCTGTAGACTCGGCATTCTGCCAGACACTATATATAGAATTCTCCTTTTCTAGTAGGGCATGTCTGCCCTGATGTTTCTAAGACACTTTCCAATTCCCTTTCATATTTCCATTTAGCTATTCACATCATCGCACATCTGTTCAACTTTGAACACTACAGCAGAAGCCGACAGGCCACAGATGGATCACTTGCTTCCATTCTTTCCACCCTATCTCAACAAGAGAAAGATGAAGATTCTTGGCTAAATCCTATCCGGTCCCCAGACGTGGTGAGTTGACTCAATGGCAAAGCATCTGGGATCTGGTCATGAGCAGGAAGGGCATGGTATGTATGGTACACATTGTTTCAGGCTGAAATTTCTCCTTTTATAGACAGTGGAGTATGTGACATTTACCAGCATCGCTGGTGTCAGTGGAGTGATCATCACAATAGCTCTGGTTCTCATGGTGACTTCAGCTACGGAGTTTATCCGGAGGAGTTATTTTGAGGTCTTCTGGTATACTCACCATATTTTTATCGTCTACGTCATTGGTTTAGGGATTCATGGCATTGGGTAAGGTCTTCAAACTCTCATTATCATGCCCCAGCCCCTGGCCTCACATAATTCTTTGCCCCAAACTGTCCTTCTTTGTCTGTCTCAGTGGAATTGTCCGGGGTCAAACAGAAGAGAGCCTGAATGAGAGTCATCCACACAGATGTGCAGAATTTTTCAAGCAGTGGAATGATCATGACTCCCACTGCAAGCATCCCCGATTTGAAGGGCTCCCTGCTGAGGTAAGAAGCCCACAGGCAAGGACAGACTACTGTCAGGAGCTGTTATTCTTACTGTTGTTACTGTTACTCTTGTTATTGATAACTGTTATTAGCTCAGCACTGTACTGGGTCCTCTGGAGGATATATTTGCAAGGTTCCTACCACCAAGGAACTCCAATATCAATGGCAACAGGCTAGGGAGTTATTATTAGCAGAGGATCCAGAAGATAATGAACTAATGGTTATTGCATGTTGTTAGACCCTCTCCCAAAGTAATAATGACACCTCACATGATTATTATTATTATTATTATTGTTAAAATATTTATTTATTTAGAAAGAGCACAGGTGGGGGAGGGGCAACAAGGGGCAGCGAGAGAGAGGGAGACACAAAATCCGAAGCAGACTCCAGGCTCCAAGCTGTCAGCACAAAGCCCAGCGTGGGGCTCGAACTCACAAACCATGCGATCATGACTTGAGGTGAAGTTGGACGCTTAACTGACTGTGCCACCCAGGTGCCCCAATAGCTCTATTATTAATAGTGTTTGCCATATGACATATTTGCTTTGTAATATGGATTGTCTCATTTATACATAGCAGTAACCTATGAGGTAGGTATTTTTTCTGTCTCCATTGTGAGACAATAGGACTAGGAATCAAAGACATTAAACTGCCAAGTTCCCACAGTACGTAATTAGTGGAACTGGAATTCAAGCCCAGGCCTTTCAGATTCCAAAGACTGCTCTCAAACGCTGTACTGTACCAAAGCTTAGCTGTGAAATCAAGTCAATTATCTTGGGTGGGGAGAAGCATTCTTTTCTCCCAGCTTTTTTGAAGTACAATTGACAAATAAAACTGTATATATTTGAAGTGTACACTGTGATGAATGATACATGCATATTTTGTGAAATTATCATCATAATGAGATTATTAACACATCCATCACCTCACATAGTTACCATTTTTTTTGGTAGTGATAATGCTTAAGACCTACTCTTTTGGCACATTTCAAGTATGCTATACAGTATTATCAACTATAGTCACCATGTTTTACATTGGATTCCCAGAGCTTATTTATCTTATGACTGAAGGCATATACCATTTTACCAGCATCTTTCTAACACTCCCCGAGGGCCTGGTTAACCACCTTCCTAGTGTCTGTTTCTGTGAGTTTAACTTTTTTTAAAGCATTCTTTTTTTAACGTTTATTTATTTTTGAGAGAGAGAGAGTGCAAGCGTGGGAGGGGCAGACATAGAGGGAGACACAAAATCCAAAACATGCTCCAGGCTCTGAGCTTGTCAGCACAGAGCCGAATGCAGGCTTGAACCCACAAACTGTGAGATCATGACCTGAGTTGAAGTCAGACGCTTAACTGACTGAGCCACCCAGGTGCCCCAAGAAGCATTCTTGAAGTCAGCTTGCCTTGGTGTTATAAGTACCTGTTTGAAAATTATTATTAAATAGTGGGCATTCAAGAAACTGGGTTTCAGGGAACTCAAGGTGTGCCTCTGGATAATTATTGTGGATATCATGGTTTATATTTGCTTGCTCATAAAATATGTTAGATGTCCTCTTTGGAGAAATGTCTGTTCCTGCCTTCTGCCCATTTCTACACTGTTGGTGGGAATGTAAGCTGGTGCAACCCCTCTGGAAAACAGTGTGGAGGTTCCTCAAAAAATTAAAAATAGAACTCCCCTATGACCCAGCAGTAGCACTGCTAGGAATTTACCCAAGGGATACAGGAGTGCTGACGCATAGGGGCACATGTACCCCAATGTTCATAGCAGTGCTCTCAACAATAGCCAAAACATGGAAAGAACCTAAGTGTCTATCACCTAATGAATGGATCAAGAAGATGTGGTATATTTATACAATGGAATACTACATGGCAAAGAGAAAGAATGAAATCTGGCCATTTGTAGCAACGTGGATGGACCTTGAGGGTGTTATGCTGAGCGAAATAAGTCAGGCAGAGAAGGACAAATAACATATGTTTGCACATATAGGTGCATTAGGAGGAAGTTAACGGAGGACGAAGCGAGAGAAGAAGGGGGGAAATAGTTGGGGAGAGGGAGGGAGGCAAACCATGAGAGACTCTTGAATGCTGAGAATAAACTGAGGGCTGAAGGGGGGGTGGGGTAGGGGGAAGAAGGGTGATGGGCATGGAGGAGGGCACTTGTGGGGATGAGCACTGGGTGTTGTATGTAAACCAACTTGACAATACGCTATTTAAGGAAAAAAATAAAATAAAATATGTTGGAGGAATAAATGGAAGGGAGAGGTTGACTTGTGGTACTGCAAAGTGCTCTGAGGGTGATTAAAGTCTTTAAACCTTTAAATCAGTTGCAGAATTAAAAGCAATAGCTCATTCCTCATCTAAAATGGGAATAATATCTTTAAAAAATCCCTTAAAGCTGGCATTTCAAATTAATTGGGAAAAAAAGATGTATCATTCAATAATGTTTTGGAGATAACAGGATATCCATCCAGAAAAAAAGCTGAATCTTTATTCTATACTCCGCACTAAAATATAAATCAAGAATGCATAGTTCAAGGATTTAAATGTTAAAGCAAGGAAATCATAAAATGATCCTAAGACCAAATTCTAATTTAATCGAATTTTAATGTTAATATTTTAAATTTTAATCTAATACTGGAGGGTTAGCAAAAATATTCCCTAAATAAGATTTTAAAAGACCTTGAAGCCAGAAAAGAAAATATAATAAATTTGAATAAATAGATGTTAAAATTTATTATATGTATTTCAGTTTTTATATAAATTCCAGTATAGTTAACATGCAGTATAATATTAATTTCAAGTATACAGTATATGAGTCAACACTTCCATACAACAACTGATGATCATCACAACAAGAACACTCCTTTATTCCCATCACCTATTTATTCCATCCCCCACCCACCTCTCCTCTGGTAGCCATCAGTTTGTTCTTTATAGTTACAAGTCTGTTTCTTGGTTTGCCTCTCTTTCTCTTCTTTTCCCTATGGTCTTTTGTTTTGTTTCTTAAAGCCCACATATGAATGAGATCAAATGGTATTTCTTTTTCTCTGACTGACTTATTTCACTTAGCATAATACTCTTTAGCTCCATCCATGTCATTGCAAATGGCAAGATTTAATTCTTTTTTATGGCTGAGAAATATTCTATTGTATATATTACCACTTCTTTATTCATCAGTCAATGGACATTTGGACTGTTTCTATAATTTGACTATTGTAGATAATGCTGCTATAAACATCCAGTTGTGTGTATCCCTTTGAGTCAGTATTTTTGTATTCTTTGGGTAAATACCTAGTAGTACAGTTGCTAGATCATAGGGTAGTTCTATTTTTCACTTTTTGAGGCAACTCCATAATATTTTCCAGAGTGGCTGCACCAGTTTGCATTCCCACCAACAGTGCAAGAGGGTTCCTCTTTCCAACACCTGTCGTTAATTTTAGCCTTTCTGACTGGTGCAAGGTGATATCTCGTTGTAACTTTCATTTACATTTTCCTGATGATGAGTCATGTTGAGCATCTTTTCATATGTCTGTTGACCATCTTTGTGTCTTCTTTAGAATAATGGCTATTCATGTGTTCTGCACATTTTTAACTGGATTATTTGTTTTTTGGATGTTGAGTTTTATAAGTTCATAATGTATTTTGGATACTAACTCTTTATTGGATATATCATTTGCAAATGTCTTCTCACATTCCATAGGTTGCCTTTTAGTTTTGATGATTGTTTCTTTCAGTGAGCAGAAGCTTTTTATTTTGATGTGGTCCCAGCAGTTTATTTTTGCTTTTATTTCCCTTGCCACAGAAGACATATCTAGAGAATGTTGCGGGGTGCCTGAGTGACTCAGTCAGTTAAGCATTCAACTCTTGATTTTAGCACAGGTCATGATCTCACTGTTTTTGAGTTTGAGCCCTGCTCTAGGCTTTGTGCTGACAGTATGGAACCTACTTGGGCTTCGCTCTCTCCCTCTCTCTCTGCCGTTCTCTCACTCATGCACTCTCTTTCTCAAAAAAAAAAAAAAG
>NW_027532829.1:274724-275592 GCF_008692635.1 Crocuta crocuta
TCTCACATAGAGGTCTTTAATCCATTTTGAGTTTATCTTTGTGTATGGTATGAGAAAGTGGTCCAGTATCATTCTTTGCATATTGCTGTCCAACTTTCCCAACACTATTTGTTGAAGAGACTGTCCTTTTCTTTTTTTTTAATATAGTTTATTGTCAAGTTGGTTTCCTATACCACCCAGTGCTCATCCCAACAAGTGCCTACCTCCATGCCGATCACCCCTCTTCCACTGTCCCCCACCCTAATCAGTCCTAATTTTGTTCTCAGTATTCAAGAGTCTCTCGTGGTTTGCATCCTATCTTCTCCCCAACTATTCTCTCCCCTTCCGCTCCCCCATTGTCATCTGTTAACTTTCTCCTGTTCCACTTATAAGTGAAAACATATGGCATCAGTCCTCTGCCTGAATTATTTCGCTCAGCATAATACCCTCGAGTTCCATCCATGT
This sequence comes from Crocuta crocuta, assembly GCF_008692635.1. NCBI lineage: Eukaryota > Metazoa > Chordata > Mammalia > Carnivora > Hyaenidae > Crocuta > Crocuta crocuta. The sequence continues at coordinate 275,169 of NW_027532829.1, forward strand.
TGCTACAAATGGCCAGATTTCATTTTTCTCATTGCTATGTAGTATTCCATTCTATAGATAAACCACATCTTCTTGATCCATTCGTCAGTTGATGGACATTTAAGCATTTTCCATGATTTGGCTATTGTTGAAAGTGCTGCTATAAACACTGGGGTACACGTGCCCCTATGCATCAGCACTCCTGTATCCCTTGGGTAAATTCCTAGAAGTGNAACATTATAACTATATTTTTCCAATCCATGAGCATCGAATGTTTTTCCATTTCTTTGTCTTTTTCAATTTCCTTCATAAGTTTTCTATAGTTTTCATCATATAGATCTCTTATATCTTTGGTTAGCNAGGATGCTGTATTTTGTTAAATGCTTTTTCCGCATCGATAGACAGGATCATATGGTTTTTATCATTTCTTTTGTTAATGTGATGT
>NW_027532830.1:0-25880 GCF_008692635.1 Crocuta crocuta
TTTCTTTCTTTCTTTCTTTCTTTCTTTCTTTCTTTCTTTCCTATGGATGTCTAATTGCTTCAGTACTTTTTGTTGAAAAGATTCTTTCCTCTACTAAATACCTGTGTCACCCTAATGAAAAATCAGTTGGGCATATTTGTGTGAGTCTCCTTTTGAGTTCTTTATTCCATGCCACTGATCCATGTGCCTGTGCTGCCTCTGTGCCACTATTGTAGTTACATAAATAGTCAGCTTAACATTGGGAATTTTTATTGTCAAAGCTATGATCAGAAGCTTATACATATCATTATACATTTATTCTTTTAATGACTAACATCTGTAGAAATATCCTATGTCTCAATCCTTCCTTTGGTGACTTATATTTTTCTCTCTTTTCCTATTTGTCAGTTTTGCTACAGTTTTATCAAGGAATAATTTTCTGAAGAACCTATCTTTTTATTGATTTTCTCCATTTTTTCAATGTTACACATTCTTGCTCTGTTTGTTATATGCTTATTTTGGTCTTCATTTTCTGTTTTCTTTGGGTAGGAACTTAAATTATTGATTTGAGACCTTTCCTCTTTTCTAAAGTAAACAGTTGATGCTATAAAATTTTTGCTTAGTGTTACCTTAACTGCAACCCATAAATTGTGATGTATTGCATTTCTAGTTTTTATCAGCCTGTGTCTTTTTTAATGTCCTACAAGGCTCGTGGGTTATTTAGAAATGTGTTGTTTGGTCTCCAAATGCTTGCACATTTTTCTATTCTCTTTCCAGTTTAGATTTCTAGTTGTATTCTATTGTGGTCAGAGGATATGCTCCGTATAATTTGAAATGTGTAAAATTTGTTGAAGTGTGTCTTATGACCGAGGATAATGTCTATTTGGTGAATTTTCCATGGATGCTTGAAAAAATGTGTTTTCTGTCTTTGTTGTGTGGAGAGTTCTGCATGCCACTTACGTCTTGTTTGTTGCTGGTGTTTTCAATTCTTCTATGACTTGGCTGTCATTCTGTCTGATAGTTCTATTTTTCACTGAAAGCAGGCATTGAAATCTCCAACTCTCATTGTAGACTTGTCTATTCCCCCTTTCAAAGGTATTTTTGTTTCAAATATTTTGAAGTTCTGTGTTTAGATTGCTATACTACTATTTCTTCTTTTTTACATGTAAATTCTAGTCAGTTAACATACAGTGCAGTATTAGTTTCAGGAGTAGAACACAGTGATTCATCACATACATACAACACCCAGTGCTCATCCCAACAAGTGCCCTCCTCAGTGCCCATCACCCATTTCCCCCACCCCCATCAACGTTCAGTTTGTTCTCTGTATTTAAGAGTCTCTTATGGTTTGCCTCCCTCTCTGCTTGTGTCTTATTTTTCCTTCCCTTCCCCTATGGTCTTCTGTAAGGTGTCTCCAATTCCATGTATGAGTGAAATCGTATGACCTCTGTCTTTCTCTGACTTACTTCATGTAGCAGAATATCTTAAACGATACAAAGAACCTGCAATTTGCATATTCTGCCAGCAGGGGACAGCCATGTGACCCAGACTGGAAGATGTCTGCTTTGTGCAGGATCTGCTTTGTGCAGGGATCTTTCCCCAAGCTCCTAGGTGTGCAAATGCAATTCCCATGGATTTATCAGAATGTATATAACTTTAAAGCAATATTAATCTGCCACGCTGAGAAATCTTAAAGACAAAAAGAACCGTGGACAGAAGGCAGAACATGGAGTCTGATTTTTATTGGTTAAACATGTTTTCCGATGCAAATCTCATGCCCACTTAATTGGACTGGGTTTTGCAGATTTATTAGAATGTATACAACTTTAAAGTGATATTAATCTGCCACGCTGAGAAATCTTAAAGAAAAAAAGACGGCAGAACACGGAGTCTGATTTTTGTTGGTTAGAAACATTTTCAGATGCAAATCGCATGCCCATTTACCTGGACTGGGTTTCTCACAACTGCAGGCTGCTCCTTCCCTGCCAGCTACTGGTGAGAGGCTCGCCCTCATAATCACCCTGGTTCAGAACCCCCGTCTCCTTCCTGTGAACATGATGATGTACTGGGCACTTACTTTATACCAGGAACCGGGCAAGACACTTCATGCGTCTCATTTCCTCCTTGCCACAATCCCACCAGCTCCATGTCATTATCTCCATTTCACTGATGACAGATGGACTCAGCTGGTGGCAGAGCCGCATCCAAACTCAGGTTTGCCCCTCCCCCACACACCGAGCTCTCCCCTGCATGTCACTTACTTCCTCTACCGGGTTGGAAGAAAAGGAAAAGGATGCCAGGCTTTCCCCCATGCTGACAGGGCTTTCCTGACACTGACCCTACAACCTTCATGTCCTCTCAGAAGGGGAAAGCCCTCTACTTTATCCTTTCCGAAATATAAGGCAAAGCAGCCCCCCCGCCGCTCCACGCTTTCATTTCAGACACTCCCTGAGTGAGCTTTCAGACTCTATTTATTTATAGGTTCCTAGAATTTTCCCACCAATAGGTCCTCGAGGGAGATTTAACCTAATTCCCTCTCTTTGCCATATGAAAAAACAAGGTAGGAGAGGTATAGGGATACCCCAGGGTCAGGCAAGGAGTTGGCGGGGGCAAGATTGGAGCTCAGAGGTTTCTCATTTTATGGCTGGGCTGTAGGACCCTCTACGTTTTCCAAATCATTTCAGAGAGTTCTGAAGAAGTGGCCAACTGAAAGAGACCACAACATCGAAAAAAATTAGTAATAAGAACAGAGGTTCAGTTGGTTATACTGGCTTAAAAAGAGTGAAGCATGAGACTTTCAAACCCCTTGGTAGGTCAGACCAGCATTCACCCCACCTTACAAGGAACCCCTGACCTTGGTGTCCCAGAGGGTCATGGGAGAATATGGGAGACACATCTATAATGTTAACTTTCAGCATTTAGGAGATGTCCCCTAACTTCCATTTAATAACCCCATTTATACCTGTCATCCACGGCTCTCTAAAAGTTCATTCCTGGAATCTATTTATAATTTCAGCCCCTACTGTTTCTCGGAGCAACGATTTTTGCACATTTACTACCTACAGCGTAAAATACTACTTCCTTTTATTTGGCCTAAAACTATCAAGCTCTCTGGCTCTGCTCAGCAGGGCAGGACGAGAAGCCATTAACATCTTTCACCTGAAGAATTATTTTTAAAGAAGCTAATTAAGTCTACAATGCAAACAGGTATATTACTATGCAAAAACATTAATTAGGCCAATTTTGAGGCTCCTACAAGTGTCCAGAAAGAGTTCAGTTCACCTACAGTTTACCTTCTCCAGATGACTTCCAGGTGGAACCGACTTGAGTAGGAATTTGCTTTTTTTTTTTTTTTAATTTTATTTTGAGAGAGAGAGACAGAAACAGAGTGCGAGGAGGGGAGGGACAGAGACAAAGGGAGACACAGAATCCGAAGCAGGCTGCAGGCTCTGAGCTGTCAGCACAGAGCCCTAAGTGGGGCTCAAACCCACGAACCACCAACCGTGGGATCATGACCTGAGCCGAAGTCAGACGCTTAACTGACTGAGCCACCCAGGTGCCCCAGGAAGAATTTTCTTTAGACACCTGTGTGGACATGATTTATGCCTGCCCCAGAAGAAAAATAAAAAAGGGAGCCAAGGGACAGGAATATATAATCTATAACTACAGTGAAATAATTTATAACAGCAATGAAATCTTTAAAACACATTCTTTTGCTTTCAAAGTTCAAAATTCTGAGAGCAATTCCGTTCTGAACAAAGGGTATATTGGGAACAACTCCAATATCCAAGGCTGGGAGATGGGATAGCAGGAAACACCATCTTGATAAGGATTCAGGTTGCATTACCTGAATCTTCTTGATCACCATTTATAATGAAAGCGTGCATCACCCCTTGTCTAGTTCACCATCAATAAGGGATAAGCTTTCATTGCTTTTCTTTTCAATCCAATAGTATGAGACATGCTGTGTGAAGATATTCTCCTTGAAGATTCAAAGAAAGGGCAGCCGGATGGCACTGTCTGCATCTCCTTCTGTGGCCAGGCGAGGGAAGAGATGGAGAGGCACCCAAGCCAGAAAGAATTCCAAATGGAAAAATTTCCATCCCATGGTCCCAGGGTTCTGGGTCACCAGCTCCAATGCAGGCCCAGACACAGCACTCAACTCAATACCCATGGCACCTGTCAAGTGGGGAGGGGAGGTCGGTGCCTAAATTTCTCCTTCCCCCGAATAGTCACATTCTGTGTGTATTCTGCCAAGATAGTGCAAAGATTCATAATCCAAAGAATTTTAGAATCAGTACAGACCAAACCCATTTTCTAAAAGTTGGGTTTGATATGTTAAGAAGAGATCTAGTCTCCCAAGACCACAGAAATCTCTAGGGGTTCTTGCATTTGCAAGATGGAGCAGAAAAAAAATGAAGAAACATGGCAAGCCTCAGCACCCAATCTTTTTTAAAAGAGCCCCTTTGAGGGAGATTTTCCACTTGCCAGTATTTTTAGGTAGGCTAAGTACAGTGTCTTAACCAAACTCTGCCAGTAATGTGCTTGTCTGTGGGCCAGCCAGAAACTACCAAAGGACACAGAAGATGGTAACAGAACAAGGCTGTAAGAATCCTAGTGCGTGGAGCGAGTCAGAGAGATTTGATAAGAGTTCAATCTTCTACCAATGTCAGAATTCACAGCATGGCTTTTTCCAAGAAGCTCCAAGTGCTTTACAGATGACACATTAATCTTCCCAGAGCCCGGGTAATGGAAAGCCTGAGGCTTGAGGGGCAGGGTGTGGGGCTGGGGAAGCAGACTTCTGGCTGTGTGCTGGCCCCCTGAGAGCAGATCAGTGAGGTGGGGAACAGGACGGCCGGATCCGGATGCCTCGTCCTTCTGCCCTGACTGCTGCCTTCTTTTCTGCCAGAGTTACCACAAACCATGATCCTTACTTCCCTCTGTAAGCAGTATAACTTCACTGATAAGCAATAATCCGAAATAAAAGACTCAGGGCGCAGATAAGAGAGGAAAGGGGCAACAGGAAGATCTGCCAAAAGAAAAAAGAAGCAATGAGCTCATGGAGGATGAGCTTCCCACCTTCTGTCCCAGGCCCGGGGCTACCTTGCCCATAATTGGGGCGGTGTGTCTGTTCCAGATCAACAGGCCTGGCTCCCTGCTCAGCCTCCTCATGGGAAGAGAATTTAGACACCTGGCAATGTGTTCAAGTTGCTGACCTGACCAATTACGAATAAGGCTCTACTCCATGTGTTAGTACAGTGCCTGGCACAAAGCAGGTGCTCTGAGCGTGCGCTATGTGAATGCACTTGTACTGCTTTCTACAGTTCCGAAAGGTGCTCACTTACCACCCCTCATCCTCATAATTACTGCACGGTGGGTGCCATTACACTTTAGTTATAAAACCAGGAAATTAAGGGAAGAATGGACCTGAACCCAGATCTTTTTATTCTGTTACTCTTTCTAATGATCTATAGAAAAGGAAGGTTCCAAGCTGACCTGGTAGAAAGTACATGGGCTGGAGGGGAGGAAAATGAGTTTCTACACCTGGGAGAACTAGAAAAGAACCGGGATATTTAGTGGAGGGGAGACAAGCAATTTCATTTTATGGATGACTCCGATTTTCAGCATCAGCTGCTGGCTCCTGGGCCAGGAGGACCCTGGGTCTGCTCGGGTGGGACAGTGAGCTGTGATCGATTAGTCATGTCTGCCTCGGGCATGGAAAGGGCTTAATGGGACCACAGTGTCATCTATTGGCTATATTTCTTTTTCTTTTCTTTTCTTTCTTTTTTTCTTTTTATAGTGGGCCTCAAGCCTAGTGCAGTGCCCAATGAGAAGCTTGAACTCACAACCCAGAGATCAAGACCTGAGCTGAGATCAAGAGTCAAACACTTAGGGGCGCCTGGGTGGCTCAGTCGGTTAAGTGTCCGACTTCAGCTCAGGTCATGATCTCACGGTTCGCGGGTTCAAGCCCCGCGTCGGGCTCTGTGCTGACAGCCAGCTCAGAGCCTGGAGCCTGTTTCAGATTCTGTGTCTCCCTCTCTCTCTGACCCTCCCCTGCTCACTCTGTCTCTCTCTCTCTCTCTCTCTCTCACACACACAAATAAAAACATTTAAAAAAAAAAAGAGTCAAACACTTAACCGACTGAGCCACCCAGATGCCCCTATTTTCTTTTTCTAGGGCACCTTGTTTATTTTGTAGCTAATAAAGTGTATCAGAAAACTCATGTGTTCTATGTTACATGGCTGGCCAGGGATGGAATCTGAATCCAGGACTCTCACCTACAAGTCTAGTCCTTTTTTCACTATGTCATGCTACCCTGGTCCTAATACCAGTTCCAGCTCCATAAATATGGATAAATGAGTTCTCTACCCCGCCCCGACTCCTTTTCTTCACTTGTAGAATACAAGAGATAATTCCTGTTTTACCTATTTCACAGAACTACTGGCAATCAAATGAAAGGCCAGACTCCCAGAACTCCGAGCTCCTATGCCCGTGCTCTTGCCGCTGCACCATGATGCTATCAATAGATGTGAAAACACTGAAAGGCAGGAGCAGAGTAGCAATATGGGAAGGGAGGAGTCAGGAGCCCTAGATTCTGCTTCAGTTGCATCCGCTCTACACCTGCAGGGTGGGGGGAGGGGTTAGGGAAGCAGACTTCTCGCTGTGTGTCGGCCCGGAGAGCAGATCAGTGATGTGGGTAATGGGGACAGCCGTATCCAGATGCTCTCTCTCTCTCTACAGCCCCAAGTGCAGGAGCCCAGGAAGAATGGGAATGGGGGGGGGGGAACCGAGGCTAACAGCGGCGGTCTCCAGCCCCTTGGGGGCAGCTGATTCCAGGTATGTCGCCGAAGAGAGCATGTGGCTGGAGACAAAAGCTGTGTTCTCTTATATCCCTCACCCCCCCACCCCCCCAACCCGCTCTCCAAGTGGCTGTCCCAGACCTAGTCACTGCACATGAGAGGTGTGACTGGAACCTGGGACATCACAGCTCAGAAATGATGAAGATGGCAGTAGGACCTGAGAGGGAGTGAGGCTGGGGTGCTGGGTCTCGATTAGGGGGCTCCCCTTTGTCTTCTGCTTCTGCTCCCTCCTCACCAAAGGCTCCATCCACACTTCCACTGCTCTCTCTTTCTCTCCATCCCCCTGACACCTTCACTGGTCAAACCACATTGACCACCCTCTGTAGTCCTTTCTTCAGCCTCTACATTACAGTGACCTCAAGGAAAGGGCCCTCTTTCTCTCGCCCCTGCACATTTTCCAATACTGGTTTTTGGTGCTGTTCATTAAGAATAGCTGCTGTATGGGGCACCTGGGTGGCTCAGTCAGTTAAGCGTCTGACTTCAGCTCAGGTCATGATCTCACCGTTTGTGGGTTCAAGCCCCGTGTCAGGTTCTGTGCAGGCAGCTCAGAGCCTGAAGCCTGTTTCAGATTCTGTGTCTCCCTTTCTCTCTGCCCCTCCCTTGCTCATGCTCTGTCTGTCTCTGTTTAAAAAAATAAAAACTGTAAAAATTAAAAAAAAAAAAAAGAATAGCTGCTGTATCTACCTCACCTCTCCTTGGAAAATGGGAGTTGCCATAGAGAGGAGGTCATGATTTCGCCCAGAGGTGTCCAAATAAAGAGAGATCACTCACCTAAACTAGCTTGAGACTCACAGGATAGTAGGGCTGAAAGGAACTAACAAGGTCATCTTGTCTAACCAGCTATAGAAGTCCTAAAAGTATCCTTGAACACCAGGTCCTGGGAAGCTCCCAGGTAGCCCATTTTGGGGTTCCAAGAAGCTCCTACCCATCACATTTATTTTTGTATTGTCTCTATTCACTAGAATGTAAACGCCACCAGGATGAGGATTTTTTTGTGTTTTTATTCATTACTGCATCCACATTGCCTAGAATAGCGCTTGGCATATAAGAGGTGCTCAATACATACTTGTTTAATTAATTAATAATTGGTTTTGTTTCTAGCCTTTGGGGTCTTTCAAAAGAGTTTCAACTTCTTTGCCTTGTATATGACAGTGCCTCAAATAATTCAAGGCAGCTGTCATATCTTCTCCCTCCCTAAGCGCTTACAGTCCCTTGTAACATTATGTGAAGCATTCCGAGACCCTTTGCCGCCCTCAGGATGTTCTCCGAATGTGTTCCAGCATCACAAAGCAAGGAGGACACCCGAAATTTTCTGAGCTAGCCCATGCTCTCGTTTTACAGGCTGCTCTCTGGTCTTCAGACACCAAAGCCCAGGCTGTCTCTCTGCCTTGTAACCAAAAAGCATCTGTGCTAGAGGGGCATGAAGTGTTTACAGCGTTTACGCCCTCTTCATGTGTGGGCCATGCTCCCCGGACAGCAAAGGTAGGGCCAGTGAGCGGATGGAACACTCATAGAGGGCTCACCTGGAGTAGTCCAACAGGTGATTTCTGGGGCGAGGACATGTAAGACGCATGGGGGTGGTGTCTGCCCTTGGCGTCTCTAGTGGGACAGAGAAGTCAACAGGCAATGACATCATAGTGCATCCAATGGTTGATGGGGCAGGAGCCCCATCATGCTCACGCCAGTGGTTTGGAGACATGCAAATCTCTGTGGGTTTTACTCCGGTGACTGAGCAAGACAGTCCTCCCTTTGAACATCCTAAGAGCATGAAACAACAGAAGGAAGACAGTGAAGTATTGCTATTGGTACATTTTCCACATTATTTCGAATCCCCCTGTTGAAGACAGATTTTCTTAAGGCTGTTGTAACCAAGTGATTACTACGTGTTGGGAGCTGGGCCCACAATAGGTACTCAGCCACTATTTGTTAGCCACATAGATGCAGGATCTTCACAAAAACTCTATAAGGTTAAGCGTGTTTATTCCTATTTTATAGACGAGGTGGTGATGCTGATTTTATTGGAGGTGATGAGAGGTATAGATCTACATGGGGTCTGGGAAAGGGTGCCCAGGTGCTAGATGCACAGCCCAGGACAGCTGGCACTTTCTTTTGCGCTCCCTGCTGGATGCAAGGCTGTCCATGCCAAACACAGTCTGCAAGTGACTTGGGCTCTGGAGGAGGGAGACCGCTTCGGGCTGGATTGTGTGGAGGGGAAGGCAGGCTGCCAGGGCCTGGGCGGGTCCTTCAGAGCTACACCCTGGCATGGCATGCTGTCAGAGACCCTGGTTTCCTTTCCCTGGGCACAGAGTCCCTGTGATCAGATTGGTTATGAGGGTGAGTGGCACAGTGGCAGCCAGCCCCTCTCTGACGTGGGGCATGTTGGCGTGGAAGGGGATCGCTGCCTTGTAGAGATCTGTACTTAGGTAGCTCACTAGGGGACACTGTACAATGGAAGGAGACTGTGGGGAAGGGGGGAGGTGTCGGATGACACTTTAAAGGAGGCTCTAGTGTCCCCAACAACTGGCATCTATTGACGTTTGGGGCTCTGCCCCCAGAAGTTCACTTCCAACCTGGGATCTCCCAGATGCCTTATTCCTTTGAGCGACCTCAACCATCCAGGCCTGGGAAGACTGTATAACTCAGGCCAAGGCACAGCGCAGCAGCAGAAGCCTTGAGTCCACAGAGAGGCACTTGGTGAGTGCTGGGCACTGAGATACAGCACATGGTCCCTCTCTTCAAGGGACCTGGAGTCAGTTGGGATGACATGGAGACTCTGTATCAGGACTTAACCATAAATCAGAGAAACTGGCTTTGTTTGTGCTTTGAGGAATTATTACCATGACTCTAGATTTGTGTATAATCTTGTTTATTTCCTCAACCAAAACACAAGTTCCCCAAGGGTGAAGGGTTGTCTTCTAAGTCTCTGGCCCCATGGTTCTAACACACAGAGGCATTCTACACCTATTATGGAATGATGGGTGGGCAAATAGCTGCACAAGGTGGGCTAGTCTTCAATCTACTGAGTCCCACAGGCCTCAGAAGGATGCACTGGCTGAAGGGTTAACTGCAAGGAGATATGCTCCTCCCCAGAGTCAGGCATCATGGTTGGATTCAACCAGGATTCAAACACACATAGCACATGGCTTCTCAGTCTAGTAAAGGCCATAGTTTGATCAACAGGAGAGGAGGCCACAGAGCCTGGTGGTTATGAACGTAAACTCTTGAGCCAGATCACTGGGTTCAAATCCCAGCTCTAAAGAGCTGTGTGATCCTGAGCAAATCATTTAATTTCTCTATATCTCAATTTCCTCATGTACAGGTGGCCATGATAACAGTGCCCAGCTCACAGGACTGGCATGAGGATTAAGTGAGTTAATGTATATGAAATATTTGGGAACATGTAAGTGCTGGCTATTAATGTGTGGTGGAGGCTGGGCAGTGGGAGGGAGGGAGGCCTAATCCAGACTTGGGGTCGGGGTGCGGACACCAGGGTCACAGGTATATTACAGAAGGAAGGGGACCCTGGCTGCAGGCAGCATGTAGTGCGCTGTGGCTCAGGCCGATGCAGGTTCAATGCCCCGGGCTTCCTAAGCAGGGAGAGCCAGGTCTCCAGGCATTTGACATTATTTGGTAAGGAGTTTCCATTTCATCTTGGAGGGCATGGAGAACTGCAGGAGGCTTTTAAGGAGCAGGGGTGACATGATCGGATTTATATGCTGAGATGCCTACTCTGTGATGCAGAGGCTAGGTGGTAGAAGGCAGGGCATGGAGATGGGAGGCAAGGAGGCCAGTTGGGAGGCCAGTTGGGAGGCCACGGAGGCAGTCATGGAGGTGAGAGGACCCGAGGCTTGCACGAGGGGGCGGGGATGGAGAGAAGAGGGCAGGCAGATCTGAGAAAGGTCAGGTTAAAGGAGAGGACGAGCAGATGCTGACACAACACCAACAATAATGCGTATAGAGCCCTTCTCTGTGTGTCAGGCTCAGTGCTGAACCCATGGCATGGAGCATCTCTTTTAAACCTTCCTCGAACCCTGGGAGCTCAGTGCAGGTGGGGTGGCAGGATGAGGGACTGGATGCCCCCAGGGGCTGAAGGATAGATGAGGCACCACCTGCTAACTTATCTTCGATGAGAATAAAGGAGGAAGGGGACTTTATGAGGAGTAAGTAATGATGAGGCAAAATAGCTGAGGAAAGGCAGCAAAGAAATCCTGAACCCAAATTAGTGAGTCCAGCAACGAGGGTTCCCAAGAGATAAAGGGACTGGTGAGTGCCTACTTCTCATTATTTAGGAAACGAAGGCCAAAACTCAAAATAGCCTGACAGTCTGTCAAATTTGTGCACCTGCATCTGTGTTTATGGAGACAGAGACAGAGAGACGGAGAGAAGCAGAGAGCCAGGAGGGGAAGGGGAAGGGAAGGAGATTATGCTTTCACAGACCCAGGCAGGTTCAGACATTTGGATGGGGGGAAAGTGCAGAGTAAGTGAAGGGTCTAGGAATGGTTCTGATCCTCCTGATGAATGATCCTGATGTGGGTGTCACAGGAATGAAATCAACAGATGGCGATAAATTTGTAGGAAATGAAAGAGATGGATCTAAATCCAGGATCGCAAGAACCTTAAACTGGTTCTATGCAAGGGAGGCATAGGAACATTAAATATTTCCTAAAGCATTAGCTCAATTCCTAAAGGTGGGAGGTGGGAGGAGGAGGCTGGCTGTCCTCATGATGAAGCAGGAAGACTCAGAGCATAATGGGGCGGGTGGAGAGGGGAGCAGAGAGAGGTCTCCCATTCATCTTAAGCTGCACTGGCTCTTGACAGACAGGGAGTGGGTGGCTGTTTATCTCTCAAACCTCAGCTTTTTTCTTCAGTAACAAGGTGTAAACTAACTTTCCTCAGGGCAAACTCTTCAGCTTCAAGGGGGAAGGAGCACATCAAAGGTAGCCCACAGGGGAAGGAGACCTCTCATTTCTTTATGGAAGAAACTCCCACTCTGTTCTCCCCCTTGGGACCTCACCCAGAGGCCTCTCTAAGATATCATTCATCTTCCCACTAAAAAAGTGACCCTCTCTTCCAAAGAAAGTCTTCCACACTTTCCCTTACCTATAAGAAGGAGAAGTTTTGCATTTTTTTTTTGAAATGACCTGAGATGGGGGTAGGTGGGAGGGGGGGACTCAACACCACCTTCTAGGCTTGACTACCATTCCACAGGTCCACAGTAGACTTCTAGTGCCTTGATTCTCGAACTATGCCAAAAAAGACAGGCAGCAGGGTGCCCTAAGGGGTTGAATCTACTTTAGTCAAGGTGAAGTCTGTGTTCCCTGGAAGGCCCTGGGACAAGGTGACAAAAGGTGACTCCTGACAGCCACAGACTCAGGAAGCCCAAGCACTGTAGGAATTCCTGCCTCAGACTCTCATCTTATCCATCAAGACTGTTTCCAGCAGGTTCGTTTTTCCAAATCGGAGTTGCCTTCTCAGCATAGAACCAAGGCAAGACTTTACATTTTCGAAGTGCTTGCACCTGTCTCACTCCCCCTGCCCAACCTATCTGAATGGGGAAAATAACTTTCCCAAAGTGCATCTGGTGTCCTGTCTTCCAGGGTATCCTGGGGGTTGGGTCCAGATGCCATCACGTCATCAGCACTTTACTTGGGTTTTCAAAGGTCAAGGAAGCTTTTCCATGGGCAAAGGTGTGTGTGTGTGTGTGTGTGTGTGTGTGTGTGTGTAAGGGCCCACATCTTACAGGACATCCACTTGCTTCTAAGTTTCCTGGAGGAGAGTGAGGGATGATATGTTTCCCCCAATTCCCTTCCAGCTGTTTGGCAACTTCAAGAGAGGCCACAAAGCATTATCTCTGCAAAAGTCAGCAACATGTCCATCTTGGATCCATATATTCTCAATGACAGGCTCAAATCAGACACATTTTTGGCACCAAATGGAGCCCATCTATGTAAATTTTCCAAATGAAAGGTGACTGGATCTTCTTGGTTAGCTGCCCATCAGGTTGATGCTCCAAACCCGGGGCTAGGAGGGTAGCAAAGTGGACAAATCATGGGTCACGAGTTAGAAGAAGCTTGTTTAGTCCTATGCCTGTGCCTTCTGGTCTTGGACACATCACGTAACTTCACTGAGTCTTGCTTTCTTCACTTGCAAAAAAGAGATGGTACTTTCTCTACCTTCCTCTCTACGCCATTGCAAGGAGCAAAGGAAACGTTATGAGCAGAAGCATTTTGTAAGTTTGTATTACCAAGATGAAGGATGGTTATTATTAACATGGCCTGCAAGGTCCAGAAGCTTCCCTGAGGACAATTCACGGGAATGCACTGGACCTTTAGTTCAATGGACTGATCTTTCAGAGTTACTGCCACAGCCATTTTGTTGAAAAGGCTTCTGGTCTCCAGGGCCAATTTCTACCTTCTCCACGCAGGGTTTTATAACATCTGGGACCACAAAGCATTATGTTTATTTAGGATCCTGTCTGAGGCCCTTTTCGTACCTCTGAATTAAACTTATCGATTACTGGGTCAGGGGGTGGCACATTAAGCTGATGTTCAAATTCAGAACCCAGAAAGCCAATAGGATGGTAAAGTGGACAAATCGTGGGAAATGGGTCTCAGGGGACATCTCCGTCAACCTGTCAGCACAGGTAAACAGCCTCCCGAGCATTCGCATGCATTTCATTTTGGCTGCTATGACCTGCCATTATTCAGAGCTTCTTCCTCTAGAATGCTCCGGGCCCTCCCCCTTCTCAGTATCAGTACTCAGGCTCAGGTGATGACTCTGTGACAATGACCCTGCAATCTTTCTTTTCAGGTCCTGTCCCCAGCCAAGCACACACGCAGAGCCATCAGGGTTCCTAGAAATTCTGAGCTCATGATCTAATCCGAGGGCTTTGAGCTCTGGGTCTGGGGTTCAGGAGACAGCAGATCCAGGAGGAGAGGTGCAGAGAGAAAGCTGTCCCGGGAGCGGTGGTCAGGAAGGAAAACAAGAGCAGCTCGGTAATGGACACAGGGCAGGGAAGTGTGCTGCCACTCAGAACAGGGACACGCAGGTGGTGAGGATGGCCAGAAAAGCCCCAGCGGCTGCTGAAGCCGACCTCTTTGGCTGGAACGCTGTGGTTCTGGAGGTTCAAAGCAGGCACGATGCCGGGATAACAACGCCCGGATGGGAAGTCTTTCGTGGCTGCTGCCCACTCATGCTAGACATTCTCTGAGAACAGGGTCCCATGGATGAGCGTGTCTCAACCCGTAGGGACACTTAAGGGAATGGGTATCATTCTGCACGGAAAAAAGGCAACTTGTGGCAGTCTTTAAGAGGTCTCTGTTGGTCTCTCAGGTTCTGCCACCTCTGGGTGGGCCTCCTTGACTACAAAGCCCACAGCGGACCCTGCACAGTGCCAAGTACCCAAGTGCTTAACACCACCGGCTGGCTGATTTAGCTGGATAATGGGCTTTTACCCAGTGTTTCTGGATGATATGAAAGATTTCCTATCATAGTTCCTGACATGTCCCAGGTATTCAATAAATACTTGTCCATTCAGTTATTTGTTCGCTCATTAAAAAAACAAAACAAAACACAGAGCACCTGCGATATATCAGGCACTGCTGTAAGCACTTTACAAATGTCAACTCATGCAATCTTCCGAACAACTTTATGTGGTAGCCACTGCCTTTTATGGATGGGGAAGCAGAGGCACAGAGAGGTACCGGAGATGTCTGAAGTCACACAGCGAGTAGCAGCTACGTACAGACCTATGTACATAGCCTCCATAGGGAGGCTCCGAGCCCACACTCTTTTATGCTACGTGGCCTCTAGTCAAAGAGGAGTTAAGGAGACGGGTGGCTCTGAACCCCGTGCCCTTCTCCACTGTGGTAGCTTCTGCCTGGGGATCTAGTGCTCCATCTCCAACAAGAACACCGATGACGAAGAATCTCTAGCTCCACCCAACTCCACCGGGTGGAAACCTCGTCTGAATGCAAGGTAAAGCCGCAAGGGGCCTAAAGAGCTGGTAACACAAAGAGCACAAATCTTTGTATCATTTTTTTTTTAAAGAGTGTTTCATTGGCCCTCAGAAGAATCCTGAAATACCTCTCCTATATTTGCAGCGTGTAAGAGGGGGTGCAATAGCTTTGTTAACAGGTGTCCACGTTATTTGCTGCTTCCAGCCCTCTCAAGCCCTGCTTGGAATCGTAAGGTTAATTTTTCTCTTATGGGTGAAGCAGCAGCACGAGAAATGCTGTACCTAATCCCGGTGGTCAGGAGCAGAGCCTAGGAGTCCTGTGAACCTGCTCTTCAGTTCTGGTTCTGGCACTGTGATTTTGGGCAAATCACAGGATCTCTGAAGGGCCTCAGTTTCCTTATGTGTGCAACAGACAGGATATGAATTCATTTGTTTATTTATTAAAAAGACTTTTTCAGGGGCGCCTGGGTGGCTCAGTCGGTTAAGCGTCCGACTTTTGCTTAGGTCATGATCTCGCAGTTCGTGGGTTCGAGCCCGCGTCGGGCTCTGTACTGACAGCCAGCTCAGAGCCCGGAGCCTGTTTCGGATCCTGTGTCTCCCTCTCTCTCTGACCCTCCCCTGCTCATGCTGTCTCTCTCTCTCTCCTAGAAATAAATAAAAA
The DNA here is from genome assembly GCF_008692635.1 of Crocuta crocuta. NCBI lineage: Eukaryota > Metazoa > Chordata > Mammalia > Carnivora > Hyaenidae > Crocuta > Crocuta crocuta. The sequence goes on from NW_027532830.1 coordinate 15,459, forward strand.
ATAAAATAAAATAAAATTTAAAAAAAGACTTTTTCTAAAGTTTATTTATTTTGAGAGAGAGGAAGAGAGAGAGAGAGAGAGAGATGGAGAATCACAAGCAGGCTCTGTGCTGTGCTGTCACCTGGGCGAAGGAGAGCTTGGATCTCTCATGGGCATTACATGGACATGAGGGTGGAGACAATTCATTCTGCCCCTCGGAGCCAGAAGGCCCAGCTGACGGCGGAGGCTCAGACCCTATGCCCCCGACACAGTACCTGTCCAGGTGAGGTCATTCCTGCAGACCAGTACTGCATTATAGAGTGTGTTTCTCAGAGAAAGGAGAAGCTTGCATAAAAAAATTAAACTCACTGAATTGTTATAAAAAACACAGACACATTTTAAAATAAACTCAAGCCTTGGAGGATCTCAGCTGGTGTGTGCTGCCTAGCTGTTTGTATGACCTTGGACGATTCTATTTACCTCTTTTCACATCTATGTCATTGCTTAATCTGCAAAATAAAGCCGTCGGATTGGGGAGATCCGTGGTCTTTTCACCTTCTAAAGTTCTATTGCCTCTTCTTTCTCCAGCATCAGCTACCTAAAGGGAGCCATCAATTTGGAATCAGATGGCAAGTGTGGCCACTTCCTAACCGTGTCCACCTGCCAAACCACTTAGCTTCCTGAGCCTTGGTTTTCCCCTGTGCCATCCGGACAACCTCGCCTCTAAGAACGAGTCTGAGCCTCAGCAGAAGTCACTACAGAAAAGCACTTTGTAAATGCTGACGTTGCAGCCTAGCCTTTTGTCACCAGATTCTACTTTTACGTGACCCAGACTACCTTGAGATCGGCACGCTGGGGTAGCCTGACGCGGGGCAGCCCCACTCGCATCCCCACATCTGGAAAGAGTCAGCCCGAGGAGTGCCAGGGCAATGCCAGGCACATGTGTGCCTTCTCCGGGGCCCCTGGCTAGGCCTGCCTAACAGCAGGCCGCTTTGCCTCCCCGCCCCTCCCCACACCCCTCCGTTGGTCCTTCTAGAAGCCATCTGGAAGCAAGGGAGGCAAACAAGCCCGCCACCTGCCAGAAGCCAAATGCCAGTGCAAAATGGGCCTCAGGGGTCAGCCCAGGGAAGAAGAGCGGGGAAATATGGAGCCTACTCCTCCTGAGTCTCTGACGCTAAAGAGAGACACAGAGCATGGCTGTGTTCAGGCAGGGCCTCGGGCTTCTTGGGAATGCAGCTTTCCTCTCCAGAACATTCTGGCTCATCCAGGCAGAGTTGGGGCCCTGAAGTGTGTTCAGATGGGGACAAATACCGTAGTCCTTGAGCAGAGAGCACTTACAACAGTGCAGAGAAACGGAGTCCCCAAGACAACAGTATGCCTTCGTCGGCTGCGTCCAGTGCACGGTGGGGGTCTGCCCAGACCCCCTCAGTCCGTGACCCTCCCAGTGCCTTGGCTCCTCTCTCCACCCCCAATGGTGGGGTGCTGAGAAGCCTCAGCTCTTTTTAACCAAAGGGCCTCACCTAGACAAGCAGCGTGCTTTGAAAGGTATTCCTTCAAACCAGAAAAAGTGGACACAAAAAGCTTACTTCTTGTCTTACTTTTGCCTACAGTTAAGGAAGAGAAGAACCTAGTAAGGAAATCATAATGCAGTGAAATAAATATCTTGGAAAACCCTCCATTACAAATCTTTTATGGAATCCATGGTTGAGCTTGCAAAAACAGATTCCCCAGGGGTCAAAAAGGAAGAGGAAGCAAAAACCAAAGAAGTAAGCAGGCTCAACCTCAAAATGTATAAAGCAAACTCGAGAACCCTGCAGGAAGAGTGATGAACCCCCCAGCATGGAGAGAAGTTCCAACAGACCTTCTCAGGAGCTAGTAGATCAAGCAGATAAAACTTGGCAAGAACACAGAGCATTTGCACAACACAAGGAACAAGTTTGACCTCATGGAAATAAATAGTTGACTATCCAGAAGTTGGAGTGCCCCAGAACCAACATTCTGAGCTTGTATGGAAGTTGGTTTTCACCAAAGGGCTACAGGGGAGGGAGCTCCATCTCACAGAAGAAACTGAATGCTGGAGACTGGAAATGATTGCAGGTAGAGCCGTAACAGCTCAGGAGTTTGATGCTACCCTGTAAATATGTCAGTGTTCTTGAACTCTGGATATACTTAGCCCCTTGACCTGTCCCAGTGAAGACAGTCATCTATCCACTTCTGTCTCTCTAGCTACTCCGCTTCCACTTAACCAAAGATGTTTCTAATAGAATATTCTTTCAATGTCTTTGTCCTTTTGGAATTGCATAAAAACGTTCCGAAATCCTTTTCCTTTTTGTGGCAAGTTATAAATACTAAGGTGAAATTCTAGATCCTAATTTTGATGCCCAGACATTTCAAGAAGCACCAGATGCTGAGAGTACATCTCAGAAAAACCACTCTCAGCATCTAAGTAAGGATGGATTTCTCCCCTGGAGCAAAGACCTAAATGCACCTAAATGCACCTTCTTCGGACCCAGAAGCATCTCTACTCTTCTTGGCCCAGTGGTGGTTGTCCGTCCAGTTGGGGGGGTGCCCAGCCTATGACTCCTCCATCCTGAGTCTGATGTCACCAGCACAAGCCGCAGAACCCACGGCGCCACGTGCAAAGAGAAGAAACCATCTGCAGCTCCAAGTGCTCACAAAGAACCCCCAGTCGGGGCAGCTGCACCCACGTGCCCCAGCTTCAGGTCCTGGACGCACGCCACCCTTCAATCATTTGGCTAAAAGAGAACTGGCTGCTTAATGGAAAAGGGTGCATAGATCTGACGGCTAAAGGCTGACAGGTAAGGTTTCCACAAGAACCTTACCAGGGAGACAGAGCCGTCTCTCCTCCCTTCCATTCGATGCCGAGGGCCCGGGAGTCCTCGCAGGAGAAGGGTGCCCTGTTCACTCCAAATCTGCACAGTGACCCCTTTCAGACCACCTTCAGGTTCAACCTTTTGTCTAATTATGCACTAATTCCACCTCTGAGAAGTCTTTTTAATAGTGATTAAGGGAGCCCACAGGTACACCCAGGTGGTGACATTCTCTGTGGGACTTGGATTCAGAAAAGGTGGCCTCTCTCAGAGACACCGGAGAGAAGATGAGACAGTGGCTGTTGGCTGCAGAGGGGCCACCTTGGGGTTCCGGGCCCCCACCCTCCCTCCTTCCATCTCAGGCACCCCTTAGTTGGGGCCACTCAGCTCAGCTACCTGACCAGAGACTGTTACCCTAGGGGCTTTTCAGCAGAGAAGACTGAGGGCAGCTGTTCTTGGCATCGGGGGTGGGAGTGAGGTCAGCACCAGCCCTGCCCGAGTCTCCCAAGTTCACACCCCGCAGGCAGGGCAGGACTAAAGGTCAAGAGTTTGTCCAGCCTTGCTGGGCAGGAACCGAGCTGACTGTGGCTTCCCTGGGCCCCATCCGCACCTCATCGGCGGTCCTCTCTCCCACATCTCAGGGTCTGCTCTTGACACCCAGGCCTTTCTGATGGCCACCGAGAGGGCAAGGGCAGTGAACCCTGTTCTTAAACTTCTTCCATACTCAATCCGTCTGCTACAGACTTCTGTGAGTGGACCGGCCCTTCCCGGCCCCACCCACCCTGGGGACATCCCCAGTCCTCTGATCTTGTCTGAGTTTCAGCTGCCTTGCCAGACTTCCAGAACTCTAGTTTAGTTGTCCCCTCAAGTCCCAAACAATTTTCCTTAGAAAGATCTTTCCATGGGGGAATCTGGGTGGCTCTGTTGGTTAAGCGTCCGACTCTTGATTATGGCTCAGGTCATGATCTCACGGTTCATGAGTTCAATCCCCATGTCAGGCTCTGCACTGACAGTACAGAATCTGCATGGGATTCTCTCTCTGTCTCGGCTCCGTCTGAGCTCACTCTCTTTCTCAAACTAAATAAATAAACTTAAAAAAAAAAATAAAGCTCTTTCTATGGCTTTTGGACCTCCCCCTCACTCCAGTCCCCACCATGAGAGGACAGTAGCCCAACGTAGGCTTGTGTATGAGGGGACAGGCTGGCTCGTGGGCTTTCGGGGCAAAGGACATTGGTCCTGTGGCCGGGACCCCCTCTGCATTTTTCCCTCCCACCCTAGACAGAGAGAGGGAGCCTAACAGGGAAGACCCTGGAGGACAGGGGCGTGGGGCAGGCATCTGGCTAAGGGCCAGCAACCTGATATAGTGAGAGAGACTAAGATATGCAGAGGGCCAGAAGCCAGGCAGGGAAATGTCAACACGGACTCAGAGATGGTGCACGTGGTGGACTTAGAAGGGCCCTGAAGGCCACCGGGACATGGTGAGGGGCCCAAGTAGGCCAGGAGACCTGAAGGTGCGTCCTCCTCCAGAGAGGGCCCGGGAGGGCCAGAGGTAGTTTCCAGTGCAAGTTTTGAGAGGGAGGACCAGGCTGGAACAGGACTGTGTAAGGGGGAGGCAGACCACCTGCCATTGCTCTGGATTTCCGGAGTCATCATGGCTGACGGGCGGCCTGGAGTGGTATGAAGACACCGTTTTGGGGTCACCAGACGAGCAGCAGTGATAGGCCGCTCGGAGGCACGCACAGCCCCCTCTCAGGCCTTCCTCTAGACCCTCCTTAAATCCCACCACGGGCAAACGGTGTGTTGGCCTTGACTGGCTCGTTTCTGTTCCCATCCACCCCTCCCTTCTTTACAGTAAGCAGACAGCCCACTTTGACCATGCCCCCATGCTAAAATGCCTCAAGTTAACAAAAAATAAGACCAAAAAAAAAAGGAGAGAAACCCGACTAAAAGCCACAACAGAGTCTCCAGGCTGCTAGGATACCCCCTCAGACTCCCCATCTGTTCCGCTCCACAGGGACCTTCCAGCGGAGCCCTGCTGTCAGGGAGGCCCCCGGCCCCTCACAATCTGTCATCTTTGACACCACTTGGATTTTGTTTCTTCTGAAGCTGCCAGGGGCCATGAAGCCACCCTGTGTGTGGGCAGCGGGCCAGGGGCCCCACGTACGGCATCAGCACCTGGTGGGGAGGGGAGTCCAAGGTGGGGGGAGAGGGATTCTGGGCTGCCGGGCGCCCAGGCAGAATCCCAGCTTCTCCATACAGCCCTCCCCCCCTGGGCTGCCAAACCCTCCCATTTCCTGCCATCTGTGATGGGCATCTCTGGGGAGACCCTCTCCTTTCTTGCTTGCTAATCACCGTCTGTGGACACTAGGAATAGGCTGGTGTCTCTGTTCCTGGAAGCTGTGTAGACATCCTTTGGGCTGATGTGAGCTGCTCTCTGTGCTGCGGAAGGCCAGGTTCTTCCTGCCTCTGTGTGGCTTCCTCTCTTGGTTGGGTGGCCATCTCTGCCCAGAAACCTGGACCCTCGGCAAACAGCATATGGGGTGGGGCCGGGGGGGTGGACAGGGATGAAAACATCGGAGGTGGTGACCCAATTACCACTTGACAGACTAGGGCTGCCTGGAGTCGGAAGGACGTGGGTCTGAGGCCTGGGAGTGCCACTCACATGGCCCCTCCCTGGGCTTCGATGTCCCTGTAAGATGTGCAGGTGGGCGAGATGAGCTCCCACGCTGCCTTAACATCCATGACTCGTGGATGATTCTGCTGACCCACTACCTGCATTTTTCTGGGGGTTTCTCTTTAGACTCTGCTGTGACTCGTAGCTGGAAGGGTAAAGAACACTAACTCGGGTGCCGCGAGGGTCCCCTGGGTCTGACCCCAAGACCCCGGGCTCATTAACGTCATGTCACGACCAGCTGAGCAAACCAGCTGGGAGGCGAGGAGGCTGGCTATTTCCAATTTGATTAAACCCTTTGTTCCCCAGGTCTGCTCAGTAAAGACAAAAACAAGCACTCAGGCAATATCCTGAACATCCTCGATTTATTTGTTCATTCATTCACTCAACCCTCAATGAGGCAGTATAACATCACAGAGTCTCTGGAAATCTGGTTTCCAATCCTGGCTCTGTCTCTGATGGGCTAGGTAATGTCAGGCAAGTTACTCAACCCCTTTGGGCCTTGGTTTCTTCACCTCTACTACGGGGAAAGGAACGGCCCTACTTCGAAGATGGGCACATAATGCATTTAGCACCAGACACGTGTACAACAAATGGCTGACTATCATTAAGTTGAGTAAGCTGCTTATGGCCTCACGGGAAGACAGACAATAGGCCAATACTTGCCCCTTCCTTAAAGTGCACATGTGGCCCAGCATAAGACAGTCTCCCTGGAATCAAAGGCCATGAAGAAATCTTGGTAGTGTGGGTTTAGTTTTATGGCACAAATTTTTTTTTTTTTTAATGTTTACTTATTTTGGGGAGGGGAGGAGGGGCAGAGAGAGACACGCATACACACAGAATCTGAAGAAGGCTCCAGGCTCTGAACTGTCAGCACAGATCTTGACATGGGGCTCAAACCCACAAACTGCAAGATCATGGCCTGAGCCAAAGTCAGATGCTTAATCGACCGAGCCACCCAGGTGCCCCACAAATTTCTTATCTTCCTTAAAAAATGGGAAGGTTATTCAGGAAGGTCTGAAACAGATTCTCAATTATTTGAGTCACTGAAAAAATTCTGGTCTGGGGCGCCTGGGTGGCTCAGTCGGTTGAGCATCCGACTTCAGCTCAGGTCATGGTCTCACAGTTCGTGGGTTTGAGCCCCGCGTCAGGCTCTGTGCTGACAGCTAACTCAGAGCCTGGAGCCTGTTTCAGATTCTGTGTCTCCCTCTCTCTCTGACCCTCCCCTGCTCATGCTGTCTCTCTCTCTCAGAAATAAAAAACATTAAAAATTTTTTTTTTAATTCTGGTCTTGGATTGAGTCCCCAGCCTTAAGTGTGGAGGCCACCATTGGGGAAGGGGGCTTAGCAGGTGGCTCTTGGTAGGAGGACGAGAGGGTGGCACCCTGCTCTCCCACAACCAGCCTGTCTGAGCCCCCTTCAAGCCTTTCAGTCCCCACATACCCCAGGCCCTGAACCCGGCCCCCTACTCCCATTTCTAGAGCAAAGCAACATCTCATTGGCCTCTTTCTGGCCATTTCCAACTTGCCACAGCCTGTCCAGGCCACCACTCATGCCCAGAAGCCCTGAGCTGCTCAGCCCACCTGCCTCTTCAAGATGCTGCAGGGCCTCCTGACTGAGGACGCTGGCTTATTGCTGCCCATTAGCCAGACCTCTGACAGCCTCTGAGCGCCCGGGCCTGGTGCAGGCCCAAAGCTGGCTTGGAAAGGCCAGGTCCCAAGGGAGGGCACCAGCCAGAGGCTTTCTGGGGCAGGCCTGTCACGGAGACCCCAGTGGGGTGCCATCAGACACCAGGAGGTCTTATTTATTTCACTTTAATCCAACAGCCTGAAAATTTCTCTCTGGTCTTGTTGAATGCATTCAGATGTTCCCCTCCGCCCTATCTTGTCTTCAGAGGCCAGAGCTGCTGACTGACCCAGAGGTGTGCAGCACGCGCGGCTCTGAGGATGACCTCTCTTGCCCGCAGCTCCTGTCCAGGGTTGGCTGACTGTGCACTTGGCACAGAAAGGCTCCGGGTCAGGAGCTGGGAGGCCTGGGCGCCGGGCCTGACCCAGCCGGTGCCTGCCAGGATGACCTTGAGCACACAAATTAGTCTCTTCGGGCCTCTGCTCACTCATCTAAAATGCGAATAACGGTTGTCCTAAATGTGTTCCGTGATTATTGTCAGGTCACCTGTGTGAAGTCTCCTTTTTATAAACAGACGAAATCCTTCTCTAAGGAAAGCATCCTTATAGATGTCATACATTAATGACAGTGGACACGTTAGCAATAATCTGGATGCAAACCACTTCAGGTATTGAGCCTCTCTGCCCCGCCCCACCCCCAACCGCCCCGCTGGGGCTAGCAAGTCCCTTCTGGAAGAGCACGGGGTGGGACAGGGGTACCAGGAGGGGATGTATGTCTGGTGAGCCGACGCGCAGCCCACGGTCCTTTCTCTTCCTGATCCTCCGTGCAGACAGCAGCCATCGGGAGGGTCTGAGGGACGGACAGACTCTGAAGTCCAGTCAGCTGAGTGGTCTGGGCGACCACCTGCTGGTGATGTGATGCTGCCTGTCAGGGACCCTCAGGGAAGCTCCTGGAGGAGGAGGCACAGGCCTACATCCTGCAGCCCAGACTGGCCGGCGTGGGGTCCCCAAGAGCTGAGGAGGCGTCCCCTTGCTCCTGGAGCTGGTCCCCTGCTTTCTCTGAACCCAGCTAATGTCTACCCTCGCAGGAGCCCTGAGAGCTCCACATTCATGGCCCTTCGGTGGCAGCACCTGCAGACTCAGGAGGCTTTTCCTGACATGAATGGTTCTCCCACCTCGACACCGCCATCCCTCCGGGCGCCTCGCTGATCAGGGCGGAGGGCCGGTGAGAAAGACAGGCAGCTTGCCCAAGAGTGTCTGTGTGGACGCGTGCCCACGGTGGCTGTGGAGGCCCCAACCGCTGCCACCGCGTGGGCCCTGCCTCTCTGGGAGCGTCACCAGAATGCTCTGTTACCGCGAACTTCACATTACGTGTCTTCTCAGAATAGCCTTTCATAAATCGTGGCCACTTCCTGTGGCCTGTTTAGCGTGAACACGTCAGAAAGGGCAGCCCCACTGTTATCTGTGACACAAGTGGCTGGACCAGAAGGGAGCCTCAGAATCACCTACTTGGGGCCTTTGGGGCACCCTGAGCCTCTCCTCAAGAAGCGCCAAGGGAGAAGCGAGGCCCTAGGCCATAGTGGCTGCCAGCCTGCTCTCTTTCTCTCTCTTTTTTAAAGTTTATTTATTTATTTTGAAAGAGAGAGAGAGAAGTGCGGGAAGGTCAGAGAGGATCTCAAACAGGCCCTGCACTGTCAGTGCAGAGCCCAATGCGGGGCTCGAACTCACGAACTGTGAGATCCTGGCCTGAGCTGAAACCAAGAGACGGGTGCTTCACTGACTGAGCCACCCGGGCGCCCCACCAGCCTTCTCTCGTAACCTGGAACATGAAGCGTCTGCAGACCTGACCCCAAAGACAGCATCTGCCTCTGCTGCCCGGTGGAAGGTCACTGACACCTGCTCTCTGGGTTTTAGCACTGCCGGTTACACCAGCCACATTTTGAACTCCTCTTCTAACCCTTTTCCCTGATGTCTCCTCTGGTTCCTCCCACTCCCTCCAGCCCCGGGGTTGTGCTTTATATCCAGCAAGCTTAATGCTTCCTGATAACACCTGCTAATCTTCTGCTGCTCCTCTTCTCCGAGATGGAGAAGATTAGAGGCAAAGGGTTAGGCCACCTCCCCTTCAAGGGCACTCAGGACTCCAATAAGGGAAGTGCATCCTGTTTCCCATCTGATGCTCTAGACTGGGACTCCCCACCATTTCTGGCGGGGAGCAGCTCTAGCTACTTCCAGATCATGAGCCCCACCCCCACCGCCTCCCCCATCCAGAGATATAACAGGAATGGAATTGTTAGTGCAATGCCCTGGGGGCTTATCAGATGCCCAAAGGAGGCACCTCTATGACCAGTGAGAGCCACACGCAAAGCCACACTGCACATGAAGGCAGCACACAGCTGTGAACAAGCAGGGGAGTGCTAGCTTTGGGGTACATGATGCTAGATGCTAAATACCCAGGTCCTGAGAGTCAGGCCACGGGTCAGCAATGAGGGTGAACAGTGCTATGACAAAGTCTCTATGTTACCTCTCCTCGGGCAGAGGCTGGATGCCACATTATCACAGGTGACATGAAAGTGAGGCTTCAGCTNGGCACAGATCCCCGCACAGAGACAGAGGAAGTGACAGACAGAAGCCCTGCGCCCAGAAGCAGTGGATCTGGTGGTGGCAAGGCAGGACGAAAGGATACAAAAAACCATAATGATGTTAAACTGGATACGTGCTAAGCGACAGAGGCTCTTATGTCCGGAGTTCAAGAGCTTGGTAGCGTTAGCCTTGGGTTTACTATGAAAAGCTGCCTTTGAAGAGAGACAGGATTTGTGGCAGATGACATCAGCTATCTGAGGTCAGAAAAAAATGGCTCATTTATTTTTTTCAAATGTTTGTGGAGTATCTGCTAGGAGCTAAGACCTCTTCATCTGGAAGAAAATAGATACAGTATCTACTTTCATGGGGCAGTAGAAGGGTGAGGTCTTAGGTAAGTTTACTATTATATTCTTCCTAACTGTAACAAATAAAAGAATAGTGTCTCAAAGATACCAGAAGAACCTGAACTTAAACTGTGAAATCAGAGTGGCTTCTGAGGAGGTACCAGCTTAGACGTGAATGAGATGTAAGAAACTTCTAGAGGAAGGGTGAGCAACGTGAGGATGTCAGACACAGAGCAGCACAGGCAAAGTCCTGAACTGGGTGAAGCTGGGTTTTTTGAAGAAATGGAAACAGGCCAGCGCAGCTTGAGGACAGAAATTCAGAGACCAAGGAAGAGAATGTCCCTTGTATTTGGATACAAATTCAAACTGTATTCTGATTGCAGTGCATTAGCA
>NW_027532830.1:26809-30535 GCF_008692635.1 Crocuta crocuta
AAAAAAAAAAAAAAAAAAGTTTAAGCAGGAAAGTGATAACATTTACATTTCAAAAATATCACTGGGCTGCTGTGTGGGGAAGAGACTGGAGTGGGGGGGCGGCAAGAATGGAGGTGGTAAGTTTGTCTAGAAATCCTCTGTTGGAACAGATGATAGTTGGCAGTGACCTGTCCCATGAGGGTATGAGTGGACGCAGATAGGTGGCTGGATTGCAAAGCTCTCTTGGATGATGGACTGGAAACATAGGAAAATATCTAGCATGACATACAGATGTTTCAGCCTGAGCAGCTCAGGGGTTGGGGGCAGGGGGGTTACCACGATGGGGGAAGGATGGTGGAGATGCAGATTTGGGGAGGGAGCTGTAGTGGCAATCAGGAGTTCTGGTTTGGGGGGGCGCCTGGGTGGCTCAGTTGGTTAAGCATCCAACTCTAGATACTGGCTCAGGTTGTGATCTCGCCATGGTAGGATCAGGCCCTACGTTGGGCTCTGTGCTGAGTGTGGAGCCTGCTTGGGATTCTCTGTCTCCTCTCAAAATAAATAAACATTAAAAAGAGAGAGAGAGAGTGTGTTCCAGTTTAGATCCATTAAATTTGAGATGCCTTTCAGACAGCCTAGTGGAAACTACATTAGACACACACACCAGTACCACAGGTGACCGCATATCACACACAGAGTCTGCTGCCATTAGGATGGATAAAATTACCCAGGGAGAGGATCGAATGAGTAATGTCCTGATGAACTGTACTTTGAGGTAAGGCACAGAAACAGCTGGAAAAATAGCATAAGGCTAAAAGATGGGAGTAATTAAAGATGGAGGGAGCCGTCAACTGTGTGGAATAGTGCTGAAAAAGTGAGTGTCTCTCTACAGTGTCTGCTGGATCGGTAACATGGACACTGCAAACTGAGCAAGAACGATTCTGCAATGGATAGAAACCAGCTTAGGTTGAAATGAACAGACGACCAAGGTGGGTAGGTGGGGTCAAATTCTCATTAATGTTGGCTCTGAAGAAAGAGTAGAGAGAGGCAGGAGTGAGCTACGATTGCCTCAAGTTTCACCCGGGTGGACCAGAGCTCCCTTACATCCCGGAGGATGCCTCACATGGGCTCAGAGAGAGTGGGGAGGGTGGTGGCTGGCTCTCCCCTTGACCTCAGCCTCACCTCACCCATCCTTGACACATGAGCCCCATTCTTTGTTCAAACCTCACTCAGGAAACCTCTTGGGTGTCGCACCCTAGCATTAAAAACGGTTCCATCACAGAGATTTGTGTGTCTCTCTTAAAAAGCTCCCGCATGCCCCAGGGGGCTGAAGGAAGTGGGAAGAGCCTCCCCACGGTGGGTCTTGGTTCCGATGACCTGATCTCAACCTTCTCTCTTCCAGATCGCCTTGTTCGAGGCCTTCCCCAACAGACCCCAGCCTGCTTTTGGACCTCATCTCCCACTGCTCTCCTACCTCAAAGCTCCCCTCCCCAAGCCTACTTATGCCCCCTTAGAACAACTTCTAATTTCCCGACTCCGTGTCTTTGCTGTTCTTCTCCCTTGAGAATTAGCCCCCTCCTCGCCTAGCTCAACCTTACCCGTTCCTCACATCCAGCTCTAGTCCTGCGTCCAGAGCACTCTGCCTGCCTTCCCACTCCCGTCTCCAGCATTTCTCCGACAGGACACTGCCTGGGAGCGCTCGCTTGTTCTGACTTCGCCCTGCCCTTCGGTCCTACTGAGGAACAGTGAAGCTATATGCTGGTCCTTTCTTTCTTTGCTGGCGCCCTTGCCTGGGAGGCGCTTGGTTATTATTTGTTTGCTGATGGGCTGGGCCCACTGAGAAAAGCCAGAGACCCTTCATCCCTGAAAGAGGAAGACGTATGGCTGTCCCCCCAGGGCTGCATTAGTGGGGTTCACCAGGGCCAAAGGACACATAAATAGGGGACAAATGTATATTCTCCAGCCTGGGCTCTACGTGATCGCAGAAAGACGTTCCAAGTCACCTGAGTTCAAGTTCACATGAAGCTCTGGCCATCAATATCATCAAGGATTTCAAATGGGCCTTCTGAAACCTACTCCCCTTTGGAAATGTTGAAACCCTAAACCACAAAAGCCCGTGTTTTCTTTTTGAGCCTGTCACTAGAAGTTTCTTGCCATTTTCAATTGTGGATTTCCTCCGGTGGTCCTTTTTATAATGTTGAAAAGGCAGCTTTCTAACCTAAACCCTCTGATCATATCATGCTTCATGGAACAAGAGCATCGCACAGGGGTGAAAAATGCAGCCTGCGGTGCTGTTCCCTCCACCCACCCACCCCCAACTCGAGATACTGGCTAAAGTGGATAATAACTAATATGCTGTGATGACTTTCTTGTGATATGAGGTCCCATTAAAAAGTTTGCACTGGCTAAGTTTTCGGGTCATAAACATTTTGTGGAGACCAGTTCAATCAAATCTGGGCTCCAAAGGACCCTTAAACACACAGCAGTCATCGCGGCCATGAAGACAGGTAGACTCTGGGCACAGATCTCCAATAATATGCTTCACGATTTCTTGCGGGCGTGACAGTTCCCCTGCATCAAGACGATCACCAAGAATCGTAAAATACCGACAGTGGCAGCTTCAAAGCAAAACTTTGTTCCAGGCCCCAGAGGCAAGAATTCGGTAAGGAAAGGTCGGGGAATATGTGTCCCTCAGACGCAACACCGGTTTGTCCCCATCACAGTTGGCCCTGTGGTGGGCACACCCTCCTACAGACCCAAGGAAGTTCATCTACTATGTCTGTTTATAGCTCACTTTGGCTTTCCCTGAGGCAGAATATATTTTCTTTTGTGGAAAGAAATTGTTTGTTTGCCTTTGATGTACTGATTCATGAGAGATGTGCAGCCACAGAGAGGCCTGGGGGGAAAGTGAGGCTGTTTCTGTTCAGTCCCTCCCAGCTTCCTCTACAGAGGCCCCAGACTGCAATTACTGCCCCCCACTCCTTCCCAGCTCCGGCCAAGGAGCACACTGCCATCAGAGCCAAAGGAGGGAGACAAAAGACAAGGCCTCTGGTCTGGGGCTTTCTCTGACTTTGCAGGAACCAGCTTCTACAAAAACCACTTTAAGAGACCCGTGTATTCCGATATAATCATCTTTTTGAGGGTGTGCCTGGTTTTAAGTGGCATGATCCACCCCAAATAAGATGCCCCCCCCCCCATTTCTTACATCCAGCTGTCTTCCAGAAAGATAAGAACACAGTGAGCAGAGGCATTACAGGAAGAAACTAGGCTCTCATCCGTCTTCACTCGGAATGAGCTTTCTCCGGCCCTGAGATCCTGTGCTTAAAAAGTTCAAACTCTGAGGCGAAGGTGAGGGGCACAAAACGACCTGTCAAATTTTCTTTCAGCACCCATGACTAGTGTTAATTTACATGCTCCCGGAGTGCAAGAAAAAGCCTGCAAACTGCCGTTGGAAAGATAGTTTGACCTTTCGAGCTAGAAACACGCTCGCCCCATATCAAAATTCAAGAGATGAACCGCGCGGGAGCTCTAAAGTCTCCGGGTGATAAATGGCACGAGGCCGAATGTCCAGAAACGGGTTTCTCTACAGGCTGCAGGGAGGGTGCTCGAGACCAAGCCGGTCACACAGGTAGGATGCAGGCCGCAAACCTGTCGCCGCTGAAGCCGCCAACTGCTCAGGCTCTGCTCCCGCAAGGGAGCGGGCAGGGAGGATGAGAACACCGGGCGACTAAAAAGTCTTGGACGCGACAG
>NW_027532830.1:31021-139837 GCF_008692635.1 Crocuta crocuta
GGAGCTGCTGAAGGAAGTTGGAGAGCTCCCCGCTCGCCGACGGGATTCGCCGGTGGGCGCTAGGGAATCCCTTCCAGCGCCGCAGTGAGTGAAGTTGTGGAGTTAAGTAAGGACCCTGGACAGCCAGGGGACCTGGACTTTGCAAGGAGCTCCAGGGAAACAGCGCGCCACGCCCGCCCCAGGCTGCTCGCACGAGGTGCTCCCCACCGCCGCACAACTCGTCCAGAGGGCGCCGAGCCGGAGAGGCCGCCCGGCCGGGTCTGCGGCTGCGAAAGTGAATGCCTGCAGGCTCCCCGGCCTGGGGCACAAGGGCTCAGACCCGACGGTCGAGGGCACAAGGGCGGAGCCAGCAAGTCCCGCTCGGACGCCCGGGACCTTCTCCTCCAAGCCCGCTCGGGCTTTTCCAAAGGACGCGCGGCACAGCCCGTGCGCCCCCGGCGCTCCGCTCCGCTCCTCTCTCCACAGGTCCCCCCAAACTCTTCCCGGGAAGCCCCCCACCAAGCCCAGACGGCGCCCCGGAACTCCCAGGGCACTCGCCAGCCACCCCCACGCTCGGCTCTCGAACCCTCCTCGTCGCGTTCTCGCCGCCCCGCGCCGTCCTCCACGCGTTCACGGGGAGTCAGAGGCAAACCACCAGAACATGCCTCCGCGAGGAGCCTCCCTACACCCGCCCTGTCACTGAAACAAAAGCGCAGGGAGGAGGGAGGTGGAAGAGGAGGCGGGAGGAAGGTTTAGAAAGAGGATGGGGAGAGCGCTAAGAAGGAGCTGAGCGGGAGGGTCGGGCGGGGAGGAGAGCCGGGGCCCGGGACGCGGCTCAGGCTCCGCGCCGCCAGTCGCTTACATGCCCAGGTCGCTGTAGGTGTTGAAGAACTCCATCTGGTTGCACGCCTGGATCCAGCCCACCACCCAGGTCTCGTGGCGGGGGATGGGGGGCATGACCACGCGGGCCGAGGCTTTGAAGTAGGGGGTCTTGTAGCGCAGGACGATGGGCGAGGTCTCCTCGATGCGCGTGGGGCACTGGTCGATGGTGGCGCACACATCGTACACCACGATGTTCTCGCGCCGGATCCGCGCCTTGCAGGTGATGCTTTGGATACAGCACCTCCTGCNCGCGGAGGGCGCCACGCTCCCGAGTCTGGTGGCGACCCGGCAGTGACGGTCTGGGGCAGCCGAGGGGCAGAGGAGCGGCTGTATCCCAGGCTGGAGGGGATTTGTAACGCGGTCTGCTAGATCGGAGTTCGGCTTGAGCTCCCCGGGGACCCTACCTTGAGGAAGCCTCCAGCAGTCGCTCGAAAGGCGGTGGATTTACGGCTTTGCCCGACAGGGTTTGCTCTGGGAGCTTTTCTTTCCACCACCACATGTAGGGAGGGTGCCCAAAGAAACCCTCCGTGCCCTAACACCACGTCACCAAAATGCCAGGAGTTGGGGGCTGTAGCGCCAGCTGAGCTTTTTACTCATCGCCTGCCTTCATCCAAATCTTTTCCTTCTTAGAAATTGCTCTTTCAGCAAAATCCCACACACTGGGGAATTAGAGCAGAGGTGGACTTACCCCAGGCACCGTGTTGTGAATCTGGCTGCATCCTAGAGCCAGGTTGTGCCCAGCACGAGCATCTAGCTGGATTAGAGTGCTTAGCAGCCTTCCCGAGGTTACCCAAGGTAACCTGTGACCTGCTAAGTACAAGGGGAACTTGAGAACGTTTTTGGAACCAGGCTGGACTGAAATAGTGACTGCTTAATGACACAAGTCCAGGATACCTGTTTGTAGTAAGCCACCTACCTCATAGAAAGCCTGGAGTCTCAGGGACCCGTTCTTGTGCCGTGGAAACGGCCACCACGGATACTGGACTTTGGGTACAGTCTGACCTAAATCGTGGGTCTGATATTGTGGTCTAATGTACCAAACGGAAAACACTGCTTAGTAAACGCTCTTACTCTTAAGGGGCATCTTTTTTACATTGAGAAGCCAATAACTTCTCCTTAAGTATTTCTTCTGTGATATCGAACATTTGCAGGATCTGGTGCCCAAGTGTGAAACACTCGCTAGAGATAGTCTTTAGCTAGGACAGATGTGATGAGTAATTTAAAAACCGGTTGAGATCTAAAAGCATTCTTCATTCTTGTTTTAACTTTTCTGGCACCTTGGTTCACTTTATAGTTAACAAAAAAGCTGGTTTCGCCCTTTGAGGACATGCTTCTGTCATTCTCGCACGTAGCTACAGATCTCAATCACTGGTCCTTTCATTCAGGAAACACTGACTGACTTCCTGGCGGGAGCCCAGCATTGTGCTAAGTACTAGGATTCAAGTAAGGGAGCTCGTGGGTCACTGGAGATAAACCTGTTAGCAAGTTGTTCGTGTAAACCGCGACTCGTGCTTTCACAGTGATGTATATCCCACACTGTGGGAACCGAGCAGGACGGCCCCTGAGTGATGTACAGGAGGCTGTCTTGGGCTAGTGACATTTGAATTGGATCAGGAAGACGCTTGACAGAGCTCTTGAAGAGGAAGAGTTTCCAGGCAGCGCAGGACAAGTCTTGGGCAAATGCAAAATGCATTGAGGTATGAAAGAACACAGCACGTTCAGGGAGATAAACAGCTCCCAGTCAACGCATTTCTCTGTTATGTGCAGACCGTGGGCATCTGAGTCACTGGCCAGGAATCAGTTATTGATGGACCGTATCTTGATCTTACGTGGAAGCCAATGAGTGCAACATTTGCATTTTGAGAAAAATTACTCTGTATCGTGTTGGAGGATAGAGCAAGGACAGCTTAGAGGCAGGGTGGCAAGGTATTGTGATGACAGATGATCTGGCCCTGAGCTAGGGCAGTGCCATGGGGCAGAGAGGCCTGGCAGCATCTGAGAGTCGTCTAAGAGGTAAAATTGATTTACTTGGTAACTGATTAGATGTTGGGGAGAGAGTCTGGCCAACTCTGAATTTCCTGGCTTCAGCAATAAATACATTTGATTCTAATAGTCAGAACAAGAAGACAGAATTGAAAGCAGATTGAGGTTGTATAATTGTCATGCTACGTTTGAGGTACTTGGAAGGTATTTTGGGGAAGGGGCCAGAGTTTGAGTTTCAGTGGTTATTAGGTTCCAGGAAATAGACCGAGAGAAAAGCACTCAGCTGGGGGAATTTAGTTAATTTTTGTTGGTGTGAGTTACTTGTCAGGCTGCAATTTTGTGGATAAATATGATCCTTCATCTTCTGGTAGCACATGCTAAACCTTCATAAACAGGGCAGTGCGATGGCAGCCTTCTCCAATGTCTAGGGAAAAGCATATAAAGGAGAATATACCTTCTTTCCAAACTTCAAATGAGACCTTGTCATATCCAGTAGAGTGCCAATAAAATACAACTCATTATTCACAGATTTGGACCCTTGACATTCTCAAAGAGTTCATCCATGACCTTCATGAGTCTCCAAAATCATGAATGTCACCATGACATATCATTTCCACTATAAAAAGCAGTAAAGTGTGAAAAATGTAAGGGATCCTTTTAGACTCTTAATGGTTCTATAAATATGGGACCAAGGTAATTTCTAAAGTGACTTAAATAAATGTTGCCATTAAAATAAACTCCTTACTTCATTACATCTGTACCTTATTAACTCCATATTTCCCTGACTCTGCAAAGAAAAAAGAAAAAAAAAAAGTTAGTCACAATAGAATTACTACATAGATGTCAAGGAGACAAGAAGAGCTAAGTTGTGCCAGGACATGAATGCCAGGTGTTGGGCGTGGTCCATTCACGAGCTATGGGGCTGGCAAGTCCTCTCCGGCCTTGTACCAGGCCATTCAAGTTTGTGTCTCAGCAATTACCTCATAAAAAGGAGATCACTCAGCGGAGACTATTTTCACCCATGAATATTCGGTCTGCAAATGCCAACGGACTGCTCCGTGGAGCACAAGAGAAAGTCCTTAGAAGCACCATAATGTCTCTGTGCTGTTCTAAGTCCTCTGTCTCTCTTGGCATAGCGAGTGTCCCTGCCCCGTTAGCATCAGCTACCTGCTTCTCTTAGTACCCTCCGGGCCCTTTCGCAGTGGGTTGCTCGCACCGATATCCGTCAATAAGCTGTTCATACCTCTGGAGAACGTACCATTATGCCCTATGACCCAGCTTCATACCTGCCGCCCGGGAGCCACTCAGTAAATGTTAGAATGGTTAACATCATTTTTTTTTAATATGATAAAACAGTTCCCATAACCTAACTACGAGCTCTGTCTCCTTACCTACAGCAAGCATATATTTTTATCCTAATTCTTTCTGCCTGGTACCTCTTCGTCTTCCCACTCCTTCCTCCCAACATACCTCCTTGGTGTTCAGTGATGCCCTTGGTGTCTGAGCACAGTATGCCATCTCCAGGGGTATCCATTCTAGGCACCAAGAAAGGGGGAAACGTCAATGACAAGCCCTTGATGACAATCATTCCTTGTGAATACCCTCATTCGAGTTTATTCTCGGGGCACAGCACAAATGCTCCTTTGTACGTCCCGCGTTTGATGGTCTCGTGCATGACAGAGACCCTCAGTTCGCCAAGTTCGAGCCCCAGAGCACACTCTCCAGGAAGCTGGCCTCTGCACCTCCTTTACGGTCCACTCCCTCAGCCTCTGCTGACCCCATGCTCCGTCATTCCAGAGGCACGGCGATCTCTGACTTTATTTTTCCTATTGCTTGACTCACTGCTCAGTTTGTCAAGTGTGGCTTTTAGAAACTCTGAGTTACAAGGGCCTGTTTTCTATTTGACCTTGGCAAGGGTTTTCAGAAACTGTAGAACAGACTACCACAAGTTGTTGAGGACCTGCCTCTGGAGCTGCTAAAAACGGAGGTGGATTTCTACCTAGCTTCGATGTCCTGAAGGCAGGCAAGAGGGAAAATGAATCCTCAGGCCCCAAGAGTTCAGGGTTCAAGAAACAACTCTGCTCTTTGGCTGTGAGCAACCTCCTACCACCAGCACAAGTCAGAGTAATCGATTTCTCTTCCAGGCCAGGCCAGGCTGGACACGAAGTGGACTGTGGCCATGGACTCTTTGCAGAAGGCATTCAGCCCAAGGTGTGGCAGCTGCATCATGTAGCCAGTATGCTGAAGCCTTTGCCACCAGCCTCACATTACTTTAGGCTACAAAGACTGTGAAGAAGGATGCTCTGCTTCCCCAGATGTTCTGTTGAAGGGCACTCATGCCTGTCTCTGTCACATTCAGAGTCCTTTTCTCAGTTCTTATCTGTAGTGTTTAACTCTCTCCCCTTCTTTTAATCCCATGCTTCTTCTTCTTTTTTTTTAATGTTTTATTTATTTCTAGGAGAGAGAGAGAGAGACAGCGTGAGCAGGGGAGAGTCAGAGAGAGAGGGAGTCACAGACTCTGAAATAGGCTCCAGGCTCTGAGCTGGCAGTCAGCACAGAGCCCGACTCGGGGCTCGAACCCACGAACCGCGAGATCATGACCTAAGCGAAAGTCAGACGCTTAACCGACTAAGCCACCCAGGCGCCCCTAATCCCATGATTCTGCAATCATGATTGCCCTCTTAGCTTCTCTGACTCCTCTTGCTTCCCCGCCCCCACCCCCAAGTGTCTGTCCTCACCCTGCCTGAACTCCCTAAGGGCATTCACCTGTGCGATTGGTTCTAACTATAATTTTCCATGGATGTCTCCCAAGTCGCTACCTCCAGCCCCAGCGTTTCTTCATTCAAGGCCAACACATCCGTCTGCCCACTAGATGTTTCCATTGAGAAGTACTGCCATCTTCTTCATCTCAGTGAATTGACACCTTTCTCCCTACAAGCCAGTGTCTCCCCCTGACTACCCCATTTCTGGCTGAAGGGTCCTCTGTCTCTGTCTTCACCACTGCCATCCAACACACCAAGGGGAACAAATTTGGGGGAGCCTGGGTGGCTCAGTCAGTTGAGTGCCTAACTTTGGTTCAGGTCATGATCTCACGATTCATGGGTTTGAACCCCGCATTGGGCTCTGCACCGACAGTGCGGAGCCTGCTTGAGATTCTCGCTCTCTCCTCTCTCTCTCTGACCTTCCCTCACTGGTGCTTTTTCTCTCTCTCAAACTAAATAAGTAAACTTAAAAATAAAAATAAACTTAAAAAACAACTCATGATTCTCCCTATTGTAGAAACTTTCGGCGTCTTCTTGTTACCATCAGATTCATCACAAATCTCATAGGACGGTGTTGATGTGCTCCATGATGGCACCTCAACAGCCTTTCTAGCTGTCTTTCCCTCTGCTTCCAACATACTCTGGGCCTTAGCCTGAGCAGACAACTCATCATTCCCTCCACAGGCCTCCACCCTTTCCACTTCTCTTTGTTTAAGCTCAGTCCTCAACCACATGTTCAAATCCCACCCCGCCCACGACAATGATCATGATGGAAACCATGTATGTGTAATGGTTTCTTACATGAGTCTGTGAGGTGATACTGTTATCCTCCTTTGCGGATCACGGTACAAAGAGAATAAGGGACTGGCCCCAGGTCACACTGGTAAGTGGCTGGGCCAACCCTCAGATCTCTGTCCGCCCACACACTGTGACCCTCTGACTCATAAAAACTGTGAGCACCTCAGCCAGAAGTGATCTTTTTCACTCCAGAACTCCTACTCACAACATACATTGGACACTGAGTAAACTAACACATGAATGAATAGAATAACAGGATTTTATAATGGCTTTCTAGAAAGAGCAAAGGAGAAGGAAGAGTCGAGGATAAATGTAAAATTTTTAGGCTAAACACTTAGAATGATAATACCATTTTCCAAGTGAATAACACAAAAAGAGGATGAGAGTTATGTGGGCTGGGGTTATCGTGACTTTGACATCAGGGTATCCAAATATTCAAGTAGGGAAGTCACTGATGGACATGTGTTGTTTGAGTTGCCATTTTAGAAAGTATAGCTTTAGTGAAATTCCTTCCTTCCCTCATTTCACCCTCCTTCCCTTTTCCTCCCTTACCTTCCCGCCTTTACTTTCTTCCAGAAATATCATCGAGCCTTTTCTTGGTGCCTGGTATTATGATGCTGCTTGGAGACAGTGAGGCATATGAGATACTCCATCCTATTCTTACTTTGTTCATAGCATTCGCAATTTTTAAAATACTGTTTATTTACATGTCTCTCTCATGAATGCATTATCATCCTCTTGAGTTTGTGTCTCATATTGAATTTGACTTGGTGTCCTCAGTTGTAAGCACAGTGCCTAGTGCATTGCAAATGCTCAAGTGATGTTGAGTCAAAGGTAGCCTGTTGAGGGGGAAGAGAAATGGCATTTCAGGTTGAGACCAGTGCTTCTCAAATTATGCATACAGACCCCCAGAGGATCTTGATAAGATACAGACTCTGATTCAGTAGATCTGGGTGGGCCTGAGACACTGCACCTGTGTGAGTCTCTAAGTTCTCATTACTCAAAATGTGGTCTGAGAACCAGCTGCGCTGGCATTCAAGTTCACGAAGTCTGAGAGAGCATGGTGCATAGGAGGCATGGGAAGTTTAGTGCAGTGGGATGTAGCACATAGGGATGTAGCCATGGGGGTTGAGGAAGTCAGAAAGGGAAACTGGGTCCAGGCTGTGCAGCGCCCAGGGTCTACCTGAGGCCGAGAGAGGTATAGTGAAAGGCTAATGCAGTCGGAGTCAGGCATACCTGGGTTCTTATCTCAGGTTTGATGAGAACTAGCTGTATAATTTCAATGTCCCTTAGCTTCATTTTCTGTGTCTATCAAATGAGAATAAGCAGAAGACAATGTCTACTTCATAGGGCTGCTGTGAACGTTGATTAAATGTAAATCTCCTGGGGTGCTTGGCTGGCTCAGTGGGTTAAGCATCTGATTCTTGGTTTCGGCTCAGGTCATTGTCTCACAGTTCGTGAGTTTGAGTCCTACATCGGGATCTGCAAGACAGCTTGGAGCCTGCTTGGGATTCCTGGTATCCCTCCCTCTCTGCCTCTCTCCCTCTGTCTCTCAAAATAAATAAACATTAAAAAATTTAAAAATGTAAACCTCCTTAGTGCAATGCCCCGGGCATGGTAGGTGTTCAGTAAATGGCAGTGAGCATCATTACCGTTATAGAGGATGCCAAAGTCAATGGGGGCGGGTGGATAAAACCCAGTCCCTGCCTGTAGGAATGTCCAGGGCAGACGATCATCAGCGTACATGGGTCTCCTGGCTATAGCCTCTCCATGTTCTGTTTTGGTTTAATGACTGGAGGGCATGGGCCGTAAGCTGGTTCCATAACTTGAGGCCTCAGGTGGGACTGCCACTTGCAGGTAGACCCCGGTCAGTGAACACCCTCAGCTAAATGCAGTCTCCTTCTCTGGATCTGCTTTGGCCTCAGTCACATTTCTTCTAGACACCTTCCCTTCTCTCCCTTCTTACCTCACCGCTGGGTTATCCTGCCAGGCTCCACTCATCCTGGACGAGGTGTGTTTCACTGCGATTCCTCCGTGTGGGTGAGAGAGCGGAGCTGTGATGTAGGGCGCTGGGGCGATGCTTCAGAGCCAGGGCGTATGCACAGGTGCTCTATCGCACCAGGGCTGCCTGCTCTCCGACTCTTGTGTGGTATGGAGGGCGGAGCCAACACTTGTCCGCAAGTTCAGTGCGGCCCTTCGTCTGTCTCCACCACCACCACCCAACCTGCATCATCTAGAGCAATGGTCTCCAGAATGATCTCCACTGGAGCAGAGGAAGAAAATCATAGAATTTCTATTTTCTGCTTTTCCTGTTAAAATCTATGTTGTATTAAAGAATGTATCAGTATTCGGTGCTCACATATGTCATTTATTAATCAGCTTAACGATAACCCACGACACTCGGACCAACTGACATATGTCATTTATAAATAGGTAAACAAGCAAACCTACAATGGCAACGATCGATCGAGGCCATTGCAAATTCTTCTAGCTGGTTTCCTGGTCTCAATCCCTTCTTTTACATTACATTGAGGATTACCTTTCAGAAGCACCCTGGCCATTGTTCACTGGCCTGTCTGAAGCCATTCATTCATTCATTTATTGTTTCATTCATTCGTTCATTCGTTCGTTCATTCATTCATGTGCTGAGCAACTGCCACCTGTCAGGCATCATACACAGGAGCTACAAAGGTACCATGATGTTATGTTTTCTCCACAAGATGAAGAAGACTTTATAGTCTGGCCCCTTCCTGCCCCGCTGAATAAACGCCCAGCTTCCCCATCACATGGAGCCACACTGAGGCCCACACAGTTTCCACCCCATGTGGTTTTCACTTTCCCGTCCCACAAACATGCCAGCTCCACGAGGCAGGGTTCTTTGCCTTTTTGTTCACTAATGGATCTCAAATGCTTTCCTTGGTACCTGGACTACAGTAGGCACCTCATAAGTATTTATCAAACGCACTTGCCTTTCGTCTTGTTCAGGTGCTGCTCACACAGCCAACTCATCCCTTGGTACTCAGCCTGAATGCTCAACGCCTTCAGCAGTGCTTTTGGCCTCCCGGCCCCAGTGAGGGCTCAATATTGTGTATCCATAAAGCCCCTGGACCTCTTCCTCATAGCCCTTATCACAATAGCAATTAATCCATCATTTCTGTGATGAATTATGGTCTCTCTTCCTTGCTAGACTATAAGCTCCATCAGTGTGGGAACCATGCTGAATTTTCTTATTGCTGTTTCCCCCAGCATCAGAGCAATGCCTGATGCATAGTGGTCATTCACAAATCTGTGCAGAATGAGTGAGGGGCCTCGTCTGGGTAACCTGTCTCGTGCCCCAGTCCTTCTAACATTGCTGTCTTATCTCACCCTGAACAGTCCCTCAGCCCTGGGGTGGATGAGAGATCCCCGAACTCCACCTTGGAGACTGCATGCTGTTCCTTGCTCACAGACTTCCATCACGCTGCCTGCCATGTCACTGCTTCTGGAATCAGCCTGGCTCTGCCCCCTGCCGGGATGCATCCGTCACTCTGGTGCTGAGGCCAGGCCTTCCTGACATGGTGCTGTACCTGTGGGACCAGACACATTTCTCTGAGCCCCTGCTTTGGGATGTTCATGTTAAGCTCCAAGTCCCACCCCTCCTGGATTGCACAGACCAGCTTGTGGTGCAGACGTGTCTGGAGATGCAACAGGAGTTTTTGAGGAGTGGGTGTGTGGATCCCCAGGGATTGATTGTATAAGGAACTGTAGTGTGTGCTGTATTTACTCAGAAAATTCAACCTGGGCCTCAGTCCAGGCTAAATAAATGCAACACAAGGGCACAAATCTTTGGGAGCATTTACCATCGGAATGACTACTTATATTTATTACTGCTGGAAACTATTGATTTATGAATGGAAAGCAAGTCCAAATCACATTATAATAAAGGGAATGAGCAGTTTCGGAAGAAAACAATACAAAGAGGAAAGAGAAAGCCTGAAAATCCCTTTAAATTGGGTATTATGTTTACAGGAATAGAAACTAATTCTATCTGTATCACCCAGTAAGTACCACACACAGTGGAAGCAAAATAACATTAGTGTTTACACTTCCTGAGGCAGTTGGCAACACCCGAAATCTTGTAGCAACATGAGATAGGCATCCAGCAGGCCACACATCACAACCTCATTTCATAACCCCCACCCCCAGCCCACCACCATGGAGCTGGGTGGAGAGGACCACACCGTTTCACTAAAATGTTCGAAGTACAATTGATCGTGTCTTAAAATAGGTCCATGGCCTGGCGCGGGGAGCTTTATTGGAAAGTTATGTCTCTGAGGCTTTGTGTCTTTCAGTTAATGGAAATTGGAAGTGATAGCAACTCGTTAACCTTGAGCAGGTCACAGAAAGCCTTTGAGCCTCAGTTTCCTTGTTTGCATTTGTAATTCAAGGGGACAATCTTCATGGCTCTCTCTAGATTTTGTCCTGTTTTTGTTCTGGGAAATACCTTGATAAACTGCTTGGGGCAGAAGATGAGAGTTCCATGACAAGGAGCGTGAGACCCAGTAGGAAGATATTAGGTGGTTCTCCCACAGAAATGAAGGTGAATTGGGGGAATGGGAAGAGAAGACGGGAAAGGAGAGCGCGTGGCCTACCAAGAGGGGAAGGGACACCCACCATTAGGACCGGGAGATCTAATATCCAGTTTCAAAAGGTTTGTATTAATTTTCTTCATGTAAAAGACCCACTCTTCTGTGTCCCCAAACCTTTAACAAAGTCTTCTTTATTTACGAAGACTGTGTGTGTCTGTGTGTGTGCACGTAAATTAAAGAGTAAGGCTCAGCTCCACATCTGGGTCGATTACAGGGCAGACAACTGTATGAGTTATTGTGGAGAGCAAGAGTTGAAAAGTGTCATGAAGTCAGCGTCACAGGAGGCTTCGAGGACATAAACCTCCAAGAACAGCAGAAATCTTGGAAAAGTGAATGCATTTTCTGAGGGCATGGGTTAAGCATTTGAGCTAATGCAGTCCTTCTTGCTCAAGGAGAAGGGAGACCTGAGTATGCCAGGTCTAATGCAAAATGGCGCAAATAAATGTAACACAAGGGCAGAAATCTTTGAGACCACTTACCACTGGAATAATCCATTGTTCCTATTATTGCTGGAAACCGCCCTGCCCTGCTAACCTGATGTGGTTGATAAGGGTTGAAGAGTGTCATCAGTCAGAGAGTACGAAAAACTTTACCAATGTCAGATATCATTGTCACTACTACTATTTCAAGCGCTTTAAGCCCTCTCTGCGTGTGTCCCTAGACTTTGTGACTCAATTTCCAATCTGGAAAGCGTGATGCAAAGATTATTGTTTGTTCTTCTTGGTTCTTGAAGATCAAGAGCCATTCCTTCAGGAGAGCACCTTTGTAAGCATGCTATGGTAGTAATGAAGATGAATGCAAAACTGAATAATTCTGCAGAGGTATAAGGAGATTAAACAATTTTTTCCTCAAGAGGAAGAAATTAAAATACCACATTAAACAGATGAAAAAACGAATGATTGGTTGGAAGGAATTCAGCTCCTTTTCTAGATAGAGAGATAATGGGTCCTAAAATGGGGGGATATAAAGGAAATTCTCAAAGTAAGGAGTAGAGATAAAAGCACAAGAGATTTTATGTGCGTTACCCAAGTTTCACAGGGATGTGTACACAACTGAGCAGACAGAATATGTAAAGTTGAAGATATGTGAGCAGACACGGTAGAAAGGAAAACACAGACTGGGGAGATCCGTGTGAGAAGATACATGTCAAACATAAATAGAGGGATCATTCTCAGGCACATTAGACTGGCCGGACACCCCGCAAACTCGCAAGGTGGAAGATGCCAAGCTCGTGGAGCTGGAGGACTGTGTCTGGGTTACTAGGTGATTTCTAAGATGTAAGTTGGGAAGCTCACTGAGCTATTGGCTGTACCTACTTATCTTCAATTCTTTATTTTTTTTAAGTTTATTCATTTATTTTGAGAGAGAGAGAGAGAGAGCGAGCGAGAGCGAGCATGACCAGGGGCAGAGCAGAGAGAGAGAGTGAGAATCCCAAGCAGGCTCTGCACTGTTAGTGCCAAGCCCAATGCGGGGCTCAATCCCACCAACTATGAGATCATGACCTGAGTCGAAATCAAGAGTCAGATGCTTAAAACCAAGCCACCCAGATGCCCCTATTTTCAACTCAAACATATTCTCTTTCCCATTTTTTCTAGTGTTCTGACTGAGCATTTTGCTAGAGGTGAGAGCATTGCCTAGAAGGTCTAGAGGTCAAGGGGTAACCAGGGTTGCTACCAGGCTGGGGAGACCTTAGCCTGCAGTGGAAGTTATCCGGATGGCAGGCAGTTCAGAACTTCAGATGGGATGCCTGCAGTCCAGCACAAAGACCCAAATGATTTTCACTTCCTTGAGGCAGGGGTGGGCAACTGTGGCATATGGGGTACCGTGAGCCACCTGGGAGTGGATCTCCCTGCTCTGCCACTGTCTCACACAATAATCTTGGGTGATTATTTATTTCTCCTCAGCTTCAGTTTCCTCATGGAAAAGTAAGATTATTCACATCTTCCTTATTGCCCTCAAAAAAGAATATCGTATGTGTAAATGCTTCAACATGCCAATTAGATGATGTAATTTTGAGTGGAGAGATGATGTGTTTCTTTCTGGAACGCTTCCAATCGCTGAGGCTCATTTCTTCCTTGTGATTAGTCCCACAGAATGCTAGACTGTATCTCAAGTGACTATCAACTACTCTCTGTTAAAGTGTCAGTTGATCGGCAATTTATGAAGGGTCTCCCACATGGCAGGCACTGTGCTAGGCATTGAAGACTCAAAGAAGAAATGGACACCATTTCTTGCCCTAATGGAACTCATAGTCTGGGAGGAAAGTAAGAATCATAAGAGAAGGTGACATCCTGTAAGACAGGTCCCACTGGAGTGCTGTGGAGAGTTAGGGAGATGGGAAAGAAGAGCCGGAGGCTGGAAGGGAAAAGTTTCTCAGAGCACAAACAGAGATCTTCTCTAGAATGTGAAGGGTGAATGAGTAAGAAGGCTAGAGAGGACAGTGTTCTCAGGTAATAGCATGAGCCAAGGCATGAGCACATGGAGGTACTTTATTTAGGAAATGGAGAGAAGTCTGATGCAGACAAATTCTGAGTGAAGAGTGAAATGGGGAAAGGTGGAAGATGACATAGGTTGGGGTGTTGGAGGCCAGGTCTCTTAAAGGGATTTGGAGCAGGCTGGAAAAGCAATGGAATATCAACCAAAATAACTTTCCTGGGTTAAACCCCATCTGGTCGTGAGGACTTATCTTCTTTATGTATTGTTAGGGTAGATTTGCTTAACTTTGCTAATGACATCTAGTGTTGATATTCTGTAGTTTACTGTAATGGCATTGTCTGGTTTTGGTATCAAGATAATGCAGACTTCATAGGAGGCGCTGGGAGTATTACTTTTCTATTGCTGCTGAACCAATAATCACAGTTTTATTGGCTTAAAACAATGAAAATTTGTAATCTTTCAGTTCTGGAGGTCAGAAGTCTACAGTGAATCTTACTGGGCTAAAATCAACATGTTGGCAGGACTGACTTCCTTCTGGGGGCTCTAGGGAGTGTCAGTTTCCTTGCCTTTTATGCTGTGTTCTTTGGCTCGCAGCCCACCTTCCTTCTTCAAAGCCAGGAGTGTAGCATCTTCCAATCCCTTATTTCAACTCTCCTGTCTCTCTTTTTCACTTGCAAGAACTCTTGTGATTACACCGAGACAACCAGGATAATGCAGGATCAAATCTCTCCATCTCAAGATCCACAGTTTGGTCACATCTACAAAATTCCTTTTGCCATGTGAAGTAACACATCCATTTGTTTCAGGGATTAGGACATGGGCATCTTTGGAAATCTTTATCCTGCCTAACGTACTCTTCTTCAATTTTTTGGAAGTGTTTGTCTAGAATTGGTATTATTTCTTCCTTAAATGTTTGGTAGAATTTGCCAGAGAAGTTTTCGGGCCTGAAGTTTGCTTTGTAGAAAAATTTTTGGTTATAAAATCAATCTTTAGTAGCTCTAAGATGATTCAGATTTTCTGCTTCTTTTCGGTAGAACTTTGGTAGATTATGCATTTTAAGAAATTTGTACCATGTCATCTAGGTTGCTGAATTTATTGGCATAAAGTTGTTTATAATACTTCTTTGTTATCTTTTCTCTCGAGTTTTTATTTGAATTCCAGTTAGTTAACATACACTGTAATATTAGTTTCAGGTGTAGGATCTAGTAATTCATCACTTCCATACAATACCCAGTGCTCACAAGTGCCTTCCTTAACCCATCACCCATACCCTATCGCCTGCCCATCTCCCCTCAGCAACTCTGTTTGTTCTCTGTAGTTAATAGTCTGTTTCCTGGTTGGCCTCTATTTTTTTTATTCTACAGGATCTATTGCGATATGCACTCTTTCATTCTGACATTGGTCATTTGGATATTCTCTCTTTTTTATTCATGATCAATATGTGTAGACTTTTATAAATTTTATTGACATTCTCAAAGAATTGGCTTTTGGTGTCTTTGATTTTCTCTATTGTTACTCTTTTTAAAATTTTATTGATTTAGACTGGTATAATGATTTCCTTTCTTCTTACATGAGGTTTAATTTAATTTTTTTTCTAGTTTCTTAAGGTTATTGATTTGAGGCCTTTCTTCTTTTCTAACATGTGTTTAATTCTATCCATTTTTTCTTAGTACTGCTTTCACTGTATTTCATAAACTTTGATGTGTTGGGATTTGTCTTATTTCCTTTCAAAATAATTTATATTGTCCCCTGTGATTTCTTCTTTGACCCATGGTTTATTTATAAGTGTGCCGTTTAATTTACAAATAAGGACTTCTGGGTTGATGACTTTTTCTTTCAGTACTTTAAAGATGCTGCTTTACTTTCTTCTGGTTTGTATGGTTTCCAAACACATATTTCTTGTTATCTTTGTTCCTCTGTATATGATCTATCTATTTAAAAAAATCTTTCTGCTTTTAAGATTTTCACTTTATCATGGGTTTTAAGCAATCTGATTATGATATGCCTTAGTATACCTTTTATAGTGTTCTTTTGAACTTTTCGAGTCTGTGTCTATAGTTTTTATCAAATATGAAAAAACATCTCTGCTATTTTTTCAAATATGTTTTTAAACATTCTTTTCCTCTTTCCTTCTCCTCTCTTTTAGGGCCACCAGTTACCCTTATATTAGGCTGCTTGAAGTTTTTCCACAGCTTATTTGTGTTTTGTTCACTTTTTCTAATATTTTTTCCCTGTATAGTTTGTTTTGAATATTTCTAGGATTATTGCTATTGCTATTCACTAATCTTATCTTCTATAGTGTCTAATCTGCTCTTAATACTTTCCTTTGTATTTTTCCATCTTCGATTTTTCCATCTATAAAATTATGTTCAATTTTGATCTTTTAAAAATGTCTTTTGCATCTCTCTTTACCTTGCTCATGATTTCCATCTTCTTGAGTAGATAGAATATATTTATAATGTCTTTACTTAATGATTCTTTCATCTGTACCATTTGTGGATCTGTTCCTATTGATTAATTTTTTTCCTCATGAGAGAGCATACATATTTTCTTACTTGTGTGTCTAATAACTTTTCATTGGATGCTAAGCACTTCACATTTTATGTTTGTGGGTACTGAATTTTTGGTACTCCTTTATAGGCTTATTGTTTTGGGATGCAGTTAAGAAAAAAAACAGTGTGGTCCTTTTGAGGCTTTCTTTGAACTTTGCTGAGTGATACCAGCCAATCTTTTGTGTGGAGGTGAACCCAGCAATTCTCTTTTGAATACACTTCCTGATATCTCACATATTACAGGTTTTTCTACTCTAATTGTTGCAAACTATTTCTGGCTCTGAGTGAGTTATGAGAATTGTTTCTCCTGGTCTTTTCTGGTGAGTCTTTCTTCTGCTTCAGCTAGTTTCCTCACAGGTAAGCACTAATCAGTGTTCAGCCAAAGATTCCAAAGGAACCCTCTGCAGATCTCTGCAGTTTTCTCTCTGCGCAGGTCTGTTTTCACTGATGCTTTGCTGTGAACTCTAGCTGCCTTGGGTTCTCCAAACTCCCAACTCTACCTCCCAACTCAGGAAAACTCTGCCTGGGTCTCCTGTCTCTGGTCTATGTCCTGGAAACTCTTTCCAGACATTAATCTGAGACACCATAGGGCTTCCTTGGTTTTTTCCTCTTCTCTCAGGTAAACGAACCCTGCCCTTTACCACCTGCTGTCCAATGTCTGAAATCTGTTGTTCCATACACTTTATCCAGGTCTTTTTTTAGCTGTATATTTCATCTTGTTTGGAAGTGAAAGTAGACATAAAATAACTTAAAATGAGATTGCTTAAAGACTTGGCTTTTAAGAAGACTCAGATCCCAGAGAATGGCACATGGTCATGAAAACCTAGAGCGTGGACACCTGGAGTGTGATAAGGAGGAAGAGACTAATCTCAATATGCCTAAAGTCTGTATAACAGTTCCACTCTGCCTCAGATCAGAAGTCCACATGATACCCTGCTTAAAGCTTTACTGGAGCAAGAAACAGAAGCCCCCATTATCACTGGGGACTGGCACATTGGCCTTCCCCTTAATTCTAGTGAACCCACTTGCCCTAATCAACTGGAAGTTGCTGAAGGCAGCAGGCAGTCAGGCCTGGGGCCCAGGTCACGGCAGATTTGCCTGGCTCTTTTGAAGACCATCTCTGCCTGTGTTTCCAGGGAAACAGGCCCTAACCCCATGGGGCCTCCTAATGCCTCAACACTAAAACTCAAGACTGAGAAGTGAAGCCATCCGCCCAGGGCCTCACTTCTGCCCCTTGGGATCATGATTAAGTCTGTGGCAGACTTGTGATAAATGACTTTCTCTCCTTACAGTAATTCAGGTCCTGGGCGGGGCAGCTCTTCTGGGGTAAAAGAATGGGTTGGGCAGCTCCCTGGGCTGCAGAGGAACTGGCCGGATGGATGGTTGAGCATCCCTGAGCAGTCCTCTCAGGA
Source organism: Crocuta crocuta (assembly GCF_008692635.1). Classification (NCBI taxonomy): domain Eukaryota; kingdom Metazoa; phylum Chordata; class Mammalia; order Carnivora; family Hyaenidae; genus Crocuta; species Crocuta crocuta. The sequence goes on from NW_027532830.1 coordinate 48,454, forward strand.
AAGAAAGATTGAAACATTTATTCCGCAGGCCTAGAATCCTCATTTCAAAGACTAAATGGCCTAGAAGGTTCTTTTCTTACATCTCTTTGGAACTCAGTACTTTTTCCTTCTGGTTTCATTTTTTTGAGGCAGAGTCCATAGAAACCAATGTCAAATAGGTACAGCCAGGGTGGCCCTGCCAAAGGAGGCTCTTACCTCCCAGAATGACGAATGAAGGCCTCTTTCCCAGGATAAACTGAGATTGTTCCTATAAGGATGATAGGTTACCACGGTGATGACAAACGTCAGGTGTCATCTCAGTGCACTTTGCCTAGAAGGCCTGCAGGACGTGAGCGTATGTGTATCCAGCATGTCTGCGGAATCAGCTGTGACACCCAGCCTGGTCAGGACACACATAGGTGCCTAGCAATACTCACCGAATAAGTAAGCACAGAGAGACTGTCATTGTCTGGGCTTGGAGACAGACACCTTTTTGAGTCCCACCTGGGTGTGTGGCACCAATAACGCGGCACACAAAACTGAAAATGACCCCTCACATGTCACAGGGAGGTGTCCAGTCGGAGGGGGAAAAAAACTATAGTACAAAGTAAAAAGTTGTAAAGCCTACAAAAGCAGTGATTCACAAACTGCAGGAGGAAGAGATCACTTAATTCCAGCTTCTTCTTCAAACGGTAGCCCTCTGGAGCTAATGTTTGTCTGCTTCCTAATCACAGGTTCTAAAATCCCTCTTACGTTTGGGGTATTTTCTGCAACACAAGCCTCCCCTCCGCAAGGGGAGAGCCTGGCCCTGGCTTTCCCAGACTGCCTTGCAGCAGGGGTTCATTCACAGATGCAAGTTCTGACAACCAGATACCCTGCCTGGAGACTTCAGTTAGGAAAACAGCAGACCGAGGAAGCAGGCGCTGGAAACTGCTTTCTGTTGAGGGAGGCTATGGGGCATTTGGCTCCTGGGGGCCGCAGAGCTTGGGGCTTCCAGCGCCCAAGGTCAAGGGTGTGAACTGTGTGCTGTCACGCTCCCCCCGCCTCCCCCACCCCCTCCATTGTGAGATCTCCTCAGAAGCCATCCACAGTGTGGTCCTCGTGTTGACTTTAGTCATGGGGCCACCTGACCTGCCCTCCTGGAAATTTTCTGGGCTACTCAAGTTCATTTCCTCCTTAAGGAGCTGTTGTGTGTCCCTGGAAACCTGACTGAAAACCCTAGAGCCAGCACTTCCTGCTCATGTGAATGCAAACAGGACTCTATTCTGTGGCTCAGATACAACCGTCCTAACAGTAGCTGGGTCAGAATGAGCGAGTGAGTCCTAAGCTACCCTTGAAGGAGTGAGCACAAATCTCACTTCTGGAAGCTTCCTTGCAATGTCTGCACCGTAAAGATACGGTCAAAAACGAAATTCAGCTGAGTAAATTGGAAGATCTAACTGGCTTTATTAAACAAGTCATGAATTGGGCAGCGTCCTATCTGGCAGGTAGAAAAATGCTCTGAGGTGTCCAAAACGGAAGGTCTTTACAGGCAGGAGGGTGGGGCAGGAAGTTACCAGAGGGGAAAAAGAGAGAGACAGAGAGACAGAGAGAAGAAGGAGTGTTCCTGGCCTTGACATCTTTTTGGGGATAAGAAAACAGCAGAATTTCTTTTTTCTTTTTCTTTTCTTCTTTTTTTTTTTTTTTTTTTGGCTATGGATAAAAATACAATTAAAAAATATGTTTTTTTAATTAAAATTTGGTTGACACACACAGCAAGGTTTTTTATTTTTTATTTTTTTTATGCAGGTTACCTCACGAGTGCTGATCAGAAACTTTCTGATTAACCTTTAAAAGGTCACATACCTGGATAGGTCAAAACTGTAATTAAGTCTTGGTTTGCTTTTGTCAGGGTAAATAACTCCATTCTGGGCCAACTTCTTTCTTTCTTTCTTTCTTTCTTTCTTTCTTTCTTTCTTTCTTTCTTTCAATTTTTTAATTTAATTAATTTATTTTTAATTTTTTAAAAATATGTATTTATTTTTGAGAGAGAGACACACACACAGAGCACAATCAGGGGAGGGGCAGAGAGAGGGAGACACAGAATCCAAAGCAGGCTCCAGGTTCTGAGCTGTCAGCACAGAGCCTGACACGGGGCTCAAACTCATGAACTGTGAGATCATGACCTGAGCTGAAGTCAGACCCTCAACCAACTGAGCCACCCAGGTGCCCCTCTTTTTTTTTTTTAAACAATACTGGGAACGAAAGCCCTTCTGCCTGCATCACCCACTTTGGGTTAGTATAGCTGGATGCACAAGCCAGAGATGTGCGGTCATTCCAGACCTTTCCTCTCTCTTATCTCTCAGTGACAAACTTTTAGAATTTGACCTTGCAGTTATTGCTTAAATCACTGTGCTTCTCTCCATCTCCACTGCTGCTCCCCCAGCTTGGCCCTTCATCCACTATATTTGTCTCCTTGTTCAGTTCCCTGCCTCCAGCCCCTTCACTTTTCAGACCACTTTCCATGCCACCACATTTCATCAAGTCACCCTTCTTTCTAGGATAAAACTCTTCAGTGGCTCCCTATTACTTGTTGAGTAATGCCCAAGCTCTTTTCTGATCTTGGCCCCAGAAAACTGGTTTTAAATTCACTTTCTGCTACTCTCATCACCTCCTGTGTGTAGCCACCCACCAGTCTCCAAACACCAGGTGCTCATAGCTGCCTCTTAATGCACTACTCTCTCTTCTTGAAATGTCCTTTGTCACATTAGGCATTTGGCATACTCCTACTCATCCTTCAAGATTTAGTGAGAATGCCACCAACTTTGGGAAATGGTTTTTGCCATTTCCAGCAAAATGTAGCGCTTCTTTTTTTGTGCTCCCCAATTGCCTTCTCCAGCCTTCTGATCTAGCACTTACCACATTGCTGTGGTTATTGACTTACATGTGTATCCTCCACTATATGGTGAGGAGTGAGTGGTAGGGTTGGAGTCCTCTGTTCATCTCTGCATCTTCAGGGCCAAGGACAGTGCCTGGCACTTAGTAGATACTCAGTTGGTACTTGCGACAGTGCTTAGCACTTAGTACTCTGTTGGTACTTGCGAACTAACTAAAATAAAAGGTATTGCAGGAAAGAACGTTGAAAATTATCTAAAATATTGGCAACTCATATTCTCAAATAGAGGTTGTCATTAAAGTAGCAAGATTCTAGCGATTCTGGCTACCACCTTCGCCTCTCCAGCGGGCCACATGCATCTCCCGAGGGGAATCCTTCTGCACAGGCAGCCAGAAGACAGACCAAGGAAAGGAAATGAAGCACCTGCTAATTTACAAGTACCTCTGTATTTGGAATAGTAATTAACACAAAGCTCACTAATAGTTAGGGAGTAATTAATAGCTACATGTTGGCATTTAGCAAAATGATGTTTTTCCCTTGTTCTACCCAAGCAATGATTTTAAGTTGAGGATGCTGAGAATGGCTTGAAATGGGAGGAAATCATTCCAGACACCACGTGTATTTAAAAGGCAGTGCCGCTGTGGGCGTCCTTCAGTGCTATCAACCACAATGGCAAGTGCAAGCATTTACTGAGCCCCCGCCAGCCAAGGCAGAGGTGCAGAGCTGAAGGCAGGCCCACTTTCTCAAAAACCTCTCAGATGAGAACGAATTACACTTGCAAAGCAAATGAATTTAGAAGGAGGCAAGGTTATCATTCACAACCCAGAAAGACCCATTGCTACACAAAAGGGTCTCCCACAGGGCTCCTTTTAAGAGGGAACTCAAGGAAACACTTAAAACATCATTGAGTTTATAAAGAATCAATTAAGAACAAATTCTTTCAGAAAGTATTCTGTTGCACAACGGGGGTGGGTGTCGCTGCCTTTAGAATTGCTGCCCCAACCTTTGCCTGGCCGTCAGCCTTTGCCAGCAGTGAATAGGTAGCAACATTGTGTAAAGGAAAATGCGTGGACAGGGTCAGGACACCTGGGCCTGAGCCTGGCTTCTGATCATGCTCACTCAGCCTCAGTGTTCTCATTTGGAACTAAGGCCAACACTCTTGGGGACAAGGAGTGGAAAAGAAAATGAGTGGAAATGGCCCATGACATGGGGAGTTGCTGTGAGAAGTAAGGGAGATGACTCATTTTCAGAAATACTAAATAAAAGCTGTGCTGTCTGGTTAACAGTAAGTTTACAACCTATTGGAAATATTTCCAACTGCCAGCCCCCACAGTGGAATCCAAAACCTTAGACACTTCACTTCCTGGCTTTTCTACCCCTCTCCGTTTTGTGGGCTAATTTCCCCGGGCTTTGCAACGAGCATGCTCCAAAGAACAAAGGGAGGAAGGACTGAAAGTCTCTGCGTCACCTCAGGGAATGTGCATTTCTACCAATCAGACTAGTTTTGCCTTATGTGGGCATAGGGGACTTCCGGGTCAGGCTGTACCCTCTGTAGTGCTCAGCCAATGAGGAACCAGGGGAGGGGCTTGCGTGCTAGGAGATAAACTGTCTGCTGTACCTGTCCCTAGTGTGCTTGTCCATCAGACATCCACTCTTGCAAGAAGATTGATTAAAGCCTCACTTCACTGTGCTCCAAGTCTCTGTATCCCTCCATTGACTGGTTTGGTGGGCTTAATTCTCATATTGCTCATTCCGGTATTGTTTTGCTAGGGCAACCATAACACAAAGTACCACAGACTGAGTGGCTTAAACAATACAAGTATATCACCTTAGTCCTGGAGACCAGAAGTCCGAGATCAAGGTGTTGGTGGAGTCGGTTCCCTTTGAAGGCTGTTCCATGCCTCTCTCCTAGCTTCTGGTGGTTGACTGGCAGTCTTTAGGGTTCCTTAGCTTCTGCTGAATCACCATGACCTTGCTTTATCATCACAAGTTCGTTCTTTCTGTGTGCATGACCCCATCTCAACTAATTACATCTGCAATGACGCTATTTGCAAATAGGTCACGTTCTGTGGTCCTGGGGAGTTAGAACTTTAACATATGAATTTTGAGAGGACACATTTCAACCCATAATCACTCAAGAGCAAATTATTGTTCTCGCCTTAAGACACTGAGATGACAGACAAGCTGTGTTTTTTCTTGTTAGATATTTTGCTTTTCTTGGCTAGGATGTTGCCAAGTAAAAGACATTTTTATAGAAACAACAGCAAGCCACAAGGAGAAGATTTTGAACATAGAAATCAAGACAAAGGAAACGTTCTCAGAGAGAAGATTGGGCGGCTGCTCCAGGAGCACTCTTTTTTCTCCTTCCAATCTCTTTTATCCCTTCCTTCTCAGGAAAGGGAATGCGCTCATCAGGGATTTGGTCACATTCTCCTTGCCACTGACGAGTACGAGGGAGGTCTGGCACTCTATTCTTGTCATGACTCACTTTTTACAGGAAGAAGATTTCTCACACCCAGCGGAACCATCCTTCTGTCAGATGGAGACAACTCTTCCTCCAGAGTTCTGCCAAACCAGCCGCAGGAACAATGAATCGGTCATTTCCTCCCAAGCTTGGTTTCCAATAAACTCCAAAAAAAGCCAACCAATGCTGTTGGCCCACAGACTGGATTGCTATTGGACTGCTGGGGGGTTGGAGGTCAGAGCTTGAAAGTCAACAGCACCCTTTCTTTTGTACTCAGACTCCAAACAGTGATCTTTGGGTATTGGGGTAGATTGATTGTAGTGATGACCACATTTACTCCCACTTCCTATTTCCAAGCAGTTGGTAGTGCCCTCCCACACCACTGTTGGCGTGGCCGTGTGTCTTAGTTTGGCTAAAGGGAGCAGTTTGAAAAGTGCCTGCATGCTGAGGTTTCTCCTCTTGCCGTTCTTTTAACCTCTGCCGCGGCCACCAAACCATCAAACTCAGGTTGGCCTGCTGGCAGAAGAGACACCACGTGGAGCAGAGGTAAGTCATTTCAGCCAAGCCATCATGGATTAGCCAGCTGACCACAGCTGTGTGAGTGCCCAGCTGATTGATATTAGCAGAGTCTGGCCCAGGCTGGAAGAACTGCTCAGTTGTGGGAGGCCCAAATTGCAGACTCTCCGAACTGTGAGCTAAAATAATGTTTTTCTTTGCTTTTTTCTTTTCATTGTCGTTGTAAGTCACTTAGTTGTGAAGTGGTTTTTTTATGTAGCAAAAGCTCCACGGATATTTTCCGAAGGGTTCTCCTGGGGTCTAGTACTACTGATGACATAGTGTGTGATGGGGTTTTAGGGAGTTTCCTATCCAGCCAGGTGTAATTTGGGCAATCTGGACTGGGAGGGAGAATCTGTTATCAGTCATGCTCTGTGCCCTTTGGGACCATAGGCTCAGAGTCAAACTGGCCTTGATTCAAATTATAGCACTGTGTGTTTGTGGAGTAACAGCTATAATAATATCACAATTTCTGTTGCTTCACATCATAAAGGTGCATTTCTCCCCCATGCCACTGCTCATTTATATATTTATATATCAGGTGTCTCCTACATCTGTGAGAATCTGCAGAGCTGACTGGGGCTGGCCAGTCTAAGATGGCTCAGCTGGGATGGCTTGTCTTTGCTCCGTGTGGTATCTCGTCCCCTGGCAGGCTACCTTGTGCTTGATCGCACCTGCATATATCCATGTAGAGTAGGACCCAGGGTTCTTCCATCTAGCACCTCCTCTGAGCCGTCCACTGGATCCTTGGCATCCAGTCAGGGGATAAGCAAAGAGAAAGAACATGGTTATGTAGTAAGACTTGTTTTAGGGGCCGGGGCTGGAAGTGGCATATACTACTTCCTTCCTTATTCCATTGGCTAGAACTAGTCACATGGCCCCACCCAGCTGCAAGAGGACTGAGAACATGATCCAGCAGTGTGCTGAAGAAAGAGAGAAGACAGGTATTGGTGAGTTCCAGAAGTCTGTCTCATGTAGCAACTCAGTAACTAGGTATTTGGGCAAATTTTTTGACTCCTCTGATAGTCAAAGACGCCCAAGTGAGTTGTACAACTATGCAGAAGCTCTGTGCTCCATTATGCATCTCTTCATTCTGGTATGTGGCCATTCACACTGGGGAACTGAGGAATTTATTTATTTTTGAGAGAAAGAGAGAGAGAGAAAGACAGAGCATGAAGGGGGAGAGGGGAAGAACAGAGAGAACAAGACACAGAATCGGAAGCAGACTTCAGGCTCTGAGCTGTCAGCACAGAGCCTGATGTGGGGCTCCAATCCACAAACTGCGAGATCATGACAGAAGCTGACATCGACCCAAGCTGACATTGGACGTTTAACCGACTGAGCCACCCAGGTGCCCCTGTGGAGAAGTTTTTTAATTACAAAAAAGGAATTGAAGCAGGTCTTTTTTTTATTATATCATGTGCCAGCAATAATAATAAAACACTCCTAAACAAAAATTGTTACTTAAGTGCTAAACAATCATGGCATTACCACTGAGACTTAATGATCTCCATAGCTACAATGGAGTCCTAACCCACAAGGTCCCAGCTACACATTGTGGTTTTGAGAATACATTATAGAGGCATCTGGATTTCAGATCCATTTAAGCACATTTTCAAATGATCACTCCAGCCACTGTGCTTCATGGAGTGATCACATGGGGTGACAGAACAGATGTAACTCCAGTTCTATGTCATCATCTTCACAAACATTGTTTATTTTTACTTTATGGCTTTATTGGAGGAATATCTATACCACGGACATTGGAGATACAAGCTGCTCCCCACGGGAGCTTGAACTATGCTGAACCATTGTGAGCTTACTAGGAGTTCACCAAGTTCACTTCCATGCAGAATACTGTATCTATTTAAAGGACAAATGTCTTAGTCAGTTTGGGATGTGATAATAAAGTATCATAGATTGGGAAGCTTTAAACAATAGACATTTATTTCTCACGGTTCTAGAGGCCACACATCCAAAGTGAAGGTGACAACCATTTGGTTCTTGGTAAGAGCTCATCTGGCTTGCAGATGGCTACCTTCTTGCTACCTTATCACATGGCAGAGAAGGGAAGTTCTGATGTCTCTTTCTTTTCAGATAAGAGCACTACATCCATCTTGGGGGCTCCATCCTCATGCCCTCCCCTCAATCTAATCATCTCCCAAAAGCCCCACATCCTAATGCCATCACATTGGGGTTAGGGCTTCCACAAATGATTTTGGGGAGGGACACAGCATTCAGTCCCTAACAATAAGTAATGAAGTTGTACTATTTTGAAAATAATTTGGGGGGAAGTTGGAAAATTATCTGCCATGGGTTCAAATTTACTAGCTTAGTCATTGGCCCCTCCACAGAGGATTGGTCTTTGGTGTGCCCTCCTTATCAGCACTCTACTCTCCACTGGGGTTCCTGCATCCACCTTGATGTGTTAGGATCTCCTTAGGAAAAAGGGTGACTGGAAAGGACTTGAGAATCCCAGGTCTCAGACCCAGATATTAATTGTGGCCTGGACCACACTGTTCACTGGCTGGTGGGGGCAAAGCCATGCTAATTCCAAGTGGGCCAAGCATGAAAGCTCCTGAATCCTCCTCTTTCTGACCCATAGTCTACTGTTCTGTCTTTTTTTTTTTTTTTTTTTTACACAATCAACTTCCTCTAAAATAGCTGTGTTCAGTTGTTCTCTTGTCCAAATGAGTCCAAATTGGAATAGATCAGTTCTTCCCATACATGAATGACCCTTATTCCAATTGTCCCACATTCTTCCTTCTTTTTTTCTATTATTATTAATAGTAGTAGTATTGATGGCATCATTATTCTCCCAATCTCAGTAATCTTTGGCATGCTCTCTTTTATTTTTTATAGTTCACTAAGTTCTATAATCCAGTTCTCTCCTTTCCCATCTACCCTGGTTTGGACGCAGGTCAGCTTGCATCTGAGCTCATGCCTCATTACTCCACTCACACACCCTAATACCTGTCTGCACTCCACTGCCAAATGAACCTTCCCAAACACTACTTCATCATGCTCCCCCTAGAATCTGTGATGGTTTCCGGTTGCTAATGCATCAAAACCATCTCCCCTCAGGCCTGAGGATGCTCGAGCCAGTGACAAACAGACTAAAAATTTTTTAATTGAACATTTCACTTTTCAACTAAAGATTTTCTCCTAAATCTAAATCGAAGCTTGATTTTGGGGAGAGAGCATCTAAATGAGCCAAAGGAGACACCATTTTGCTCCGCGCACAAGAAGAATGTGTGGACATACGTCAGGGCTCAACAAATATTTCTTAAATTGAGAAAAGAAACTTATGGATAGCATACGAAAATACAACTTCCTCAGAGAGTATCCTTTGCCCTTATTCATCCACTGATGTTGTAGTATAGTGTATAACTACACTAATAAATTATTCTAAATCTTAGTGGCTTAAAACAATCATTTTATTATCTTTCAAATTTCTGTACGTTGTTCTTTTGCTGGTCTCTCTTGGGTTTTCTCTTGCAGTTGTACTTAGATGGAGCCTTGGCTGGGATGCTAGCCCAGGTGGGTCTCTTCTCTCCTTAAGTGGTCTTACCTCTCCCTTTCCACATGACCTCTTCATGTCATCTTACCACGTGGCCTTTCCAGGAGAGCCATGCTTCTTATGTGGAAGCTCAGGGTTTCAAAAAATGAAATAGAGGAAGTTGCCATGCCTGTGAAACTAAAGCCCTACCTGGCACAGTGTTGGCTCTGCCATTTCTGTTAAATCAAGTCCCAGGGAAGCCCACCTTCAGTGAGGGAGGGGGTCTATACAATGGTGTGATTCAGGGGGAACATTGGGAGCCCTCTTTGGAGACTAGCTACCATACCCTGGCTTGTAATGATTCAGGTCCTTCCTACATGAAAAATACACTCGCCCCTATAAATCCCAGTCCTATATGGCATTAGTTTAAAGCCCAGGATGTCACCCACGAAATCAGGTGCCAGTATGGATGGGATTGCCCCCAGGGACTCCGTATCACTTCTTCTGTGCAGAGAATAGCAAAAGACAGGTTATCTGTCCCCCCACCTCCACCCATCATATAATAATGAAAGAGCCAGAAAAACTACAATTGACTGCCCTGTTCAAAAAGAGAAAGAAAGGGAGGAGACATGAGCAGTCCCTGATTTATAGCAATTCTGAAAAATCCAGCCTGGCACCTGTCCCAATATCTCTGACTCGAGGCAGGGAATGTTCCTTGATTAAGGCACAATTTTGCTTTTTAGGAATGGTTCTCCTCAGCTCCTGGTCTCATCCTCTGGGCTCTGGTTCTGAGTCATTCTTCGTTTTTCATACGAGTGGCCCGTGTTTGTAGTGATGTAGCTCTAAGCCTGCTTCCTGCCTTCTTGGAAGTTGCAGGCTGGAGGAAGAGCAAGCTGGGGTGACTAGTCTACAAAAACTGCCCCACTGAGCCACACCTCCTGTTGGTATCCTTCTGTGGTTCCTTCACTGCTGACTCTGGGCTTTAACCAATGACCTGTTTAAACCAATGGACTACAGCAGAAGGGACACTGTGCCAGCTCTGGACACAAGTCTTTTTTTTTTTTATTTTTTTCTGAGAGAGAGAGAGAGAGAGTGCATGAGCAGGAGAGGGTCAGAGAGAGAGGGAGACACAGAGTCTGAAACAGGCTCCAGGCTCTGAGCTGTCAGCACAGAGCCTGAAGCAGGGCTTGAACCCAGGAACCGTGAGATCATGACCTGAGCCAAAGTCGGATGCTTCACGGACTGAGCCACCCAGGCGCCCAAGGACACAAGTCTTAAGGAGCCTTAGTAGCTTCTGATTGTGTACTGTTGGGATTCCTGAGCCACCATCCTGTAGGGAGTCTGGCTGCCCAACTGCAAAGACTGCAGGGAGAGTCCACATGGAGAGGGAGAGGCTAGAGACTACACCAAGAGAGAGAAGAGCCTCCAGATAGCCTCATGCCAAGTTGCTTTCCGACTGCAAGCACATGAGGGAACCCAAGTAAGACCACAAGAAGAACTTCCCACTGAGCCTGGTCAACCTAGAGAGCTGTGAGAGATAAGAAAGTTGTTGTTTGAAGCCATTAAATTAGGGAGGTTTTTTACATAGAGACAGATAACCAAAACACATGTGTTTATTTGCTGCAAGCTATTTAACCATCCTCAGTGCCTGGTACTGTGTTAGGATCAGTGGATGCAAAATGAAGTAAAGCATCGATTTTGAGCTCTATCTTATTTGTCAATGAAAAATTTTCAGAAATAGAAATATTTTAATTTTACATTTTAAAGGTAAAAGATTTCTGTTTAATTAAAATATACTTGCTGTGACTTCTTTTGTTAAAGAGGAATAATTATTCTGAGATTTCTCATATTTTTCATTTTCTTCATGTCAGAGTTTTTACATAGTGAAGCACACCTGAACTTTTTTAAAAAAATTTTTAAATGTTTATTTTTGAGAGAGAGAGAGAATCAAGGAGGGGCAGAGGGAGAGGGAGAGGGAGACACAGAATCTGAAACAGGCTCCAGGCTCTGAGCTGGCAGCACAGAGCCCGATAAGAGGCTGGAACTCCTGAACTACGAGGCTATGACCTGAGTCAAAGTCAGACTCATAACCAACTGAGCCATCCAGGCACCGCCCACCAGAACTTTTAATAATACAATATAATTGTATTATAGTACAATAATACAATTTTTAATTAAAATGAAATTTAATTCAGCAAATATTTTCTAAGCACTTCCTATGTGCTTCCTCTGTATATTTTTGAAAAACTGTGCTGCAATTCAGGTGTTGCTTTCTCCTTGGCGTCTATTGGATTGCATGGTGCTTATCGTCCTGAGTTACTTGGGGCTCCTGTTTTTGTCTGTTAGCATGTATTCTTATAACTATTGTGCATCCCCTGGCTTTTTTCCTATTGCTTCAGCAAGAATTACATTCAGTTGTTCAGTTTCTAAATGACCTAATTAGCAATACTTTTCCATTCTTTCTTTAGAATTCTCAGTCTCCAGTTGGACTCCCTCCCCATTACTCGCTTTTCCTTTCTGAGTTTTACTCACCATCCTGCTAATGAGTTCACGTTCCACTCCTGTCCCTCCATGGATTGCTGCCCAGGCATTTGGAGGCCTCCTTGCCTTAATTATTGGGGAAGAAAAAATATATCTCTTCTTGGTCTTTCCTAGCTAGACTCTGTTTGCTCTGAGTTTCCAGCTTCTTACCTCAGATGTGTCTGTTTTTCACAGAAACAGAGACCATAAAGGAGAGAAGAGCTCTGGAGATCATATAATTTTACAAATGAGCAAACTTTGGCCAGAGAGCCAAGTGACTTGTTCAAAGAACCACAACCAGTTAGTGGCAGAGCCAGAGCACACCTCTCCAAACTAAGAAATCCTGGCTTCACTAATGCAATGAAGGCACTATCAAACCACATGAAATGGATGCAAGCAGACTAATTGATGACTGATCTATCAGGTCTACTTATAATTGATTAATGAGTTTTAGTTACATCTCTATTCTTAGTTCTGCACTAAAACTGAGAGAAAATAAGAGAGAAAAAAAGCACAGTGGATTCAGGAACTGTAAAATGTACAGCAGTACTTTGTAATGTATTTTTTAGGGTTTAGGAATTTGATGAATGCTCTTAAGCCCCTCACTAATTTATTCAGTAAATACTTATTGAGTATCTCCTATGTGAACACATGTATGCATGCACGTACACATGTACTCATTTCACCACATCTTTCAAGGGGACATTGTACAAGATAGTCCATGCATACAATTGCATCGTCCATGCCCATAGCAATGTATCACAGATTTGTTGGGTTTTTTGGTAACATGGACACAATGATTCCTTAAAACTACTTTATCATCCTAATCAGTGTCATGTCCCCAGTACCTAGAACCATCTGATCCTTGCATTTCATAGTGGGGGACCTCAAACTCAAATGCCAGTATGTGAGTCAAATAAAACTGTTTACCAAATTCAAATCCTGGGCAGACAATTGGCTCTACCACCCTGACATGCGCCTTCTCCATCAGCAGAGATGGCAGCATCCAAGCTCCCCAGCCACAAGATTCTCATTTCCTAATAATTCTGTAAATGTGGGCTCAGGAGCAACAGTTCTTACTCATTGACCTCTGTGGAGTGGTTAAACAACCCATTCAGTGATTTGCCTAGTCAGCCACCACTTGATGTCACTAAGAAAAATCAAAGTCTCTTATTAAAGGAAATGAATGGGGAAACATTCCTCATCCCTTCTGCATTTGCAGAGATCCAAATATGGGATTGACCTGCTTTTATTAGTTCAAAAATGTATTGGTGATTCTACAAATGAAAATGTAGCATTGGCAGTGCCTCCCAATGAATGTGTTAGATGCCTGTTTCTACATGGGTCATGCTAACACAAACCTATATGTGGCATCTCAGATCCTATTTCTCCAAGCCCAACAGTAAGTGTCTGGTATTAACTCAAACCATTCAGTTCAAGGTCTTCAATAATCTCCTCAACTTCAAATCTAATTGCCTTCTCTCATTGCTTGTCTTATATAATTTGCTCATTTGTCAACTATTTATAAGTGCCTTCTAGGTGTCAGATATGTTTTAAACACTAAAGATATGACATAGACATGGTCTGCTCTTTCATAGAGCTTAATCTCTGTGAAGGCGAGGGAGACAACAGTCAAGTAAACACATGAATAAGTAGCATAGTTTCAAATAGTGATAGCTGTTATGAAGAAAGTAAGATGAGGTACTAGGATAAGAGTTAATTAAGAAAGGGCTTGGCTGCAGTCATTTGAGTTGAGACCTGAATGGTGAGGAGCAGAGAGCAATGCAAATATGTGGGAGCAAAGGGTTCCAGTCAAGGGAAACATCTGGTGCAAAAGCCCTGAAATGAAATGGATTAAAAGTTTCAAGAATCAGAAAGAAGATCTGTGACTGAATATCTAGCTTGAGTTCTTTCCAGCATTTGGCATTGTTTACCGTCCTGATTCTGACAGCACTTGCCTACATCTATTTATCTGCTGCTTTTGCTGGTTCTCTCCAAGGTCCTGAAAAAATAAGTATGCCCTTTTTGGAGACTTTGTCTCCTTCTACAGTCTCATTTATTACCTCAATGTTGTACTCACCTGAGTACACTTACTAACCTATGAATTCAGGTAATTATAAATGTTTATTCATTTTATTTTTGAGAGAGAGAGTATGAGCAAGGGAGGGGCAGAGAGAGAGAGGGAGACACAATCCCAAGCACTGGCAGTGAAGAGCCCAATGTGGGGCTCTATCTCACAAACCTCTATCATCATGACCTCAGTTGAGATCAAGAGTTGGATGCTCAACAGACTGAGCCACCTAGGCACCCCTCAATTCAGGTAACTTTATTTGCATAGAAATGGCAAGAAGACTTACAGCATTTATGGCTTTCTTCTTTCCGGAACACAGAAACACTTAAGTAGTTCAGAAAGACAATGTCTTTTACTAAAGTGGTGGCTGAGGTGGAATGACTAGTACCTGATAACTTGTTAAGAAGTATGTGTGTGGATGTGGATGTGGATGTGGATGTGTGTCATGGAAATGAGGGGACTCTGGAGTAAGAATGATTCCCAAGTGTTAGACTGAAATCTCTGGGTAGATGATGGTACCATTCACTGAGATTCAGAAGAGAAGTGGATTCTGTTTTGGTGCAAGGCAGGGTGAGTGGATGGATATAGGTAATGGAAGGTAAGACAGAGTTGAAAGGGGTTATAAAGGAGTTCCTGAATCAGAAGCTGGGACTCCCTCCAGCAGGAGAAGGTCTCTTTCTGTCATCTCAGATTGGAGCTCCAAATAAATCTTGCTGAGTAAGCATAATAAAAATGGGAACATTGTTGTATGAATCTGTTGGGTGCTATTATTCTTCTACATTGGGATTCAAGAATTTTATAGTTGGTCTAGAAACTTACCCACCAAGCATAAATTGTTTTCATTAACGTCAGAATGCTACAACCCAAGCAGTTTAGAAGTTGAGAAAATTCCCTTGGAATTTCAGGCCAGAGTTATTTGTGTCATTTTGATTTTCCTTCTGCCCAACTAAGTAGATTTTAGAAGGACAAACACTGGTCTTTGAGAATTGGACCATGGTGGCAGACACAACCATCATTATATGTTAACTAATGTTCATCAATCATTATAAAAATTTACTGGGCACTGACTATGCATCAGACATTGTGCTGGGTGCCAGGGGTGCAAAGATGAATAAGATATGGACTTTGCTCCAAATTATCAACAAATCACATCAGGGCTGATTTCCTTCTTCACACTAGTGATTCCCTTTCATAACTGATGAATAGTGTCTTTTTAAATGGTCTGTTATGTGTCAAGAGCACATGGGACAAACTTGTGTTTTACCCTTTTATTCCTACAGCTAATTGCAAATCACCATCTCACCAAAGAGTTCTGTGATGCCAAGAGATTCACTGTAGATCACTTGGAAGGGGGAAGAAGTCTAGAAGGAGTCAAGATATGCTACATTTTTTTTAAGAGTTTGTATTACTAGGAAATAGTTTCCTTGGTTATTACTTATGAATCCTCTCACCTAGTTCTCTGATAAAGCAGCCTGAGGGCCTATGTTCTGGCATTTTGATGGAACGGGTTTATTTTCTCTACCTCGGACACCAGGTGTTACTTGCTAAAAACAGCAGAGGACTGAATTTCTTCCCTTAAGGATCCTGGCAACTCTGCAGCAAATGTGGGCACTGAGCCTGCCCAGGCTCTGTTACATTTTGTGTCACACACTTCCTAATGGAAGAGTGTGTGTGTATGTGTGTGTGTGTGTGTTTGATTGAGGTGGGGGATGGGGAGAGAGAGGGAGAGAGAATGTACTTCAGTGTTCCTACTTTCAAATACAGATGGTGTTCTCTGCCTTAGTTGTTTCACAACCTGCCAGGAGCCGCACCAGCCTCTCTGGATGGCAGTCACAGCAAGGAAACTGGTATCTCCTTCTGCTACTACTGGCTCATGTTGCAAATGAGGCTGCTGGTACTGACCAGGCCTCACAATATCCCAGATCAGACCAATATTTCAAACACAGATACCTCATGAGGAAAAGCATATTCCTGCCTTTACAAGAGGTTTTAGGTGAAAGCTCTGTGAATGTCTGTAAAAAGCCTCTTCGTATGGACCTTGCATATCAAAGACCATTGAGTCTGGCCCTGAGACTAAGAGCCTAATTTAGATTTAAGGGCAAATATCCACCCACACCCATTTGTTTCTGCTTAGAGCNTAGAGTTAAGGGCAGATATCTACCCCCACCCGTTTGTTCCTGCCTGGAGCATTTTCTGGCCTTGTATATGCTGATTACTCCCTGTGAAGGAACCCTATTGAGGAACTTTTTGTGATTATGAGAGCAAAGGTACCTCCTGAAAGACCTGTTTTTGACCCCTGCTCACCGAGAGGTAACTTCACCCTCTTATGCTAAAACCATTGTCTTGTATGCTAAAGATGCCTCCCTTCCCCCATAAGATAAGCATCGAAATCCCCTACCTCAATCGCTATTGATAAAGGTTATGCAGGAGTCTTCTACAAATTTTTGTTCTGGGAAATTCTTACATATCAAAGAAGTTTGTTGTCAGAAATCATTGTCTAAAGCAAATGCCACTTCTGTGCCTTCTCAAAAACACTTAAAGTTGAGCCCCAGTCAGAGCAGAGATGCCTGCCTGGTGATCAGAAAGAATCTCCGGGACTCTCTCACTCTCTCGCCAACACCGTCCATCCTTCAGGGACCCCTGGACATGCTGGAGCCGGCCTCCAGCAACAACCAGTTGTTCTGAAAGTAAAATAAGATAAAATAGGACAATAAACATGACTGTACTTAGAAAAAAGTGAGTTGTGCCATTTAAAAATATTATTTGCTAATTTGTGGCATAAATCAGTATTACTCTGCATTCTCATGAGAGACAGTATAGTCTAGTGGTTAAGGACATAGACTCTTTGATTTGGCCTTTTCTGGTTATGTGATCTTAAACAAGTTACTTAATCTCTTTGAGCCTCAATTTTTTAATTTGTAAAATAACAGTAGTAACGTTATCTGTTTCATATGGTTGCTATGAGGCTTGAATAACTTGTTATAGTTAAAGTGCTTACCCTAGTGTCTGACAAATGGAAAGTGTTTACTTAATCAAGCATTTGCTTTCTTTGTCCCTGCCATGCCTAAGAAGATCCAACAACTCTTTCCAAATGTATTTTTACAGAAATAACCACTTATATCCTCCCACAACCTACTGAAAAGCCAAAACATTTGCAAAATGGAGAGACCTCATGCACACAAGAGAACAAACTGTTAAAGGACCTGGATTTCAATCCTGATGGCTTGGCCAGTTAGCCAGGTGACCTTGGACAGACTTGTTTATGGTAGTACTGGCATTTCTGTGATATGCAGCTGACAAAGCTGAGGCCCTACCTTATTCCCCCAAGGGAATAGAAATGCTCAAGTCTCTCCCACCTTTAAAACCAACCAACTAATGAATACTAACCAAACATGTCATTAAAATATTTCTCTTTGTGTTCATAGTCAATCTTCTCTAAAGGTTGTCTGCATTAATTTCCTCCACATTTTCACCTGCATTCACTTCTTAACAAGGGTTGGCAATTTTTCCTTGGCCTCTATCACCCTATTTCACCCATTCTTTGTTGATAAAAGCCAGTGGCCATCTTTCAATCTTCATCTCCCTTAACTTTTGGCCACAAAGAGAAGGCGGTGAATGACCTTCCCATGTGGGAATTGCATTTTCAAGTTTGAGTCCAGATATAGCAATTCTTGTTGCTGAAATCAAAATTGTCATTTAAAGGGACTTTGTTCTGCTGAAAACACCCCTATTCAGATACAAAATGTGAATTATTCAAGTAATCAAGGAAACGAGGTCTACTAAAATATCTTACGGTGGCATCAGACACCAAAGGTGAAATCTGATGACAGGAAAATGATTAGAGCATAAAGCAATTTGTTGTTTTGTTCTGATCTGCGATGATGATGGTGAAGTCGGCACCTCCTGCCATTTGTAGCTGATGGGTCCTAATACATTTCAGGCCATCATCTAATCATTCTCCCCCTGTCCAATCAAGACGTATTTGTCCATGTCACATTCCATCAAGACCTTCATCTTTGTTATGGAGCTGATACAAAGATAGAAGCAAACTGTGAAAAGTAGTCATTTGCATTCCAACATTTTCCAAGTTTAATTTCACACACTTTCACACACAGGCAGGTGGATGCAGACAATGTTTTTGGTCAGGGGAACCTTCTGCAAACCCCCTGAAATCCACCATTGTCCCCAGAGTTGACTGCATTTTAATGGGACTTTTGGTGAAGCTGCTACTCTGAGCTGAGTCAGATCATTGTGGAAAAACTTTAGCATTCTCAGAAGCTGTCAAGATGATTAAAGAGGGTTCTTGTGCAATAGGTCCCAAACGGCAGCATCAATGGAGTGGAATAAATACTGGACTGAGAATCAAGCGAACTGATCTGGTCTGGTTCTGGGACTTTGGGCAAGCCTCTTCTACTCTCTCAGGCTGGGCATTGTCACCCATATGAGGACGGGCTGACCCAGTTTCTAAGGTCATGCCCAGTTCAATGATTCTGAAGTTATTTTTTAATCTCCTCTCTCGACTCTGTAGCTTTCCTCCTAATTTCCTTGACCTGTTTTTACCTTGCCTGGTTTTACCACTACTTTCCAATGTGATTACTTCTTATCTCCCTGCCTCTTCACTTACTTTCTGGCTAGCTCTCTCAGAGATAACCCCAGGAAATATGTATCTCATAAGCAAATCGTCTTCTCCTTTGGAGATAGTCTATCTCTATGCTATGTTCACAGCAGAACAATTGCATGCTAAATTCAGGATGTGTTCAGAATATTCACTCTTATAAAGCCAGACTCTTCAGCCTGAATCCTGGGTCCTTTCCAAAGGCTATTCACTGATGCTCATGTGACATGATGGTTGGGTGGCCAGGCTTCAAACTAGATAATTTAACTAGATGACCAGGCCCTATATGGAGTAGACTGTAGTCTTCCCATGCCTCTGCTGTGATAATAGTTTCTCTAAAGATTTTTAAACTCTAAGTTGACAGAACTTTTATTTCCCCCTCCATTTCCTCAAGCCCAAGTCTGGGGTGTGGAAACAACCATGACTCACCAGTTAAACATGTCAGTAAGAACCATACCCTCTTTCTTAGGGCTCAGTTAGCATGTCAGCTGTTAGCATGATGAGTGTTTTTTTAAAGACTCACAACTAGAAATACAGTAGAATTTCAGGTCATCAAGTATAATGAGAACATCCTAAATGCTTTCCAACAGGGTTAAAGATAAAACACAGGACACACAATTAATCAGAAGTTCATATAAACAATGGATACTTTTTTAGAATAAATATGTCCCAAATATTGGCAAGTTTATCTGAAATGCAAATTCAATCAAGTAGTCTCTAGTTTAACTTGCTAAATGTGGCAATGCTGTTTTCCAGAAGAAAGCTAGATCACTCAAATATCCCATCAGAAGCAATGGATGGTAAAAGGCAGTTTGAGTGATTACAGTTTTCAGAATTCTGAGATACTATGATTTCCTCCTAGAATTCCATACCTACTCATCATGAAGTATATTGGAGAAATTAAAACATGTTAAGACATTTAAGGACTTAGAAAAAATGACTTTTCAGAAAGTTGTCCAACAAGTGTTCTAGTAAAATAAGAGAATAAATAAAAAGAGGGGTTTATGAAAGCGTGACTCAGGTTCAGAAAAGCAGTGAGGAGGATTCCTAAGGGCATGTATCCAACAGAATGAAGGTAACATATAAGATTGTTTAACTGCAAGTAATAAAAAATCCATTGGCTTAACAAAAGCCACAAGTAGGGTGGTCTCCCAGATTGATTCAATGGTTCAAAGACCCAGGCTTTTACCATGTTTTTGCTCTGTCATCCTGGAACTGGCATCATCCTAAAGCTGCTCTTCTTCCTGGCCCTAAGATGTTTGCCAGGAGCAGTCTGAGCAAATGTGTCTTTGTTCATGCCTAACAGGAGAGATACTGGCTTCCCCTTCCCAGCAAGTATCTCCTCATAAGCATCTCATTGCCCCAAATTGGCCTAGAAGAGAGTTCCCAGAAGAATCTCTAGAAAATGGAAATGGAGTCACTTTTATTCTTCCAGGCAGGCCCTACTCTGTGCCAGGCGCTGTTCTTGCCCTGGGCGTAAAGCAGAGACTAAAGAGACAAAACTCTCTGCCTTCGTGAAGCTTCCATTTAGGTAAACAGATGATAAACACGTGTATAAAACACCTGTGTGCTGTAAGGTGATGCACACTAGTGGGACAAAGCAGAAGTGGGGGGGGAAGGGAGTGTGTTTGTGGGGGGGTGGACAGGAAGTGTGAAGGGCAATGGAATTTTAGGGACCACTTCCAGGAACGTCCTCAGTGAGCATGTGACCGCTGTCTCCAGTCTAATGACCTGTGGTGGAATGGATTTGGGAGAATCAGCCACACTGTCCATTGCATCAGAGACCCAGGGAGAGAGGTCCGCTGGGAAAAAAGGAGACTTTGAAGATTACCTGACATACTGGAACATTTCAAAGAAGCGTTAGAACGAGGAGAAACAAAAACACATATAAGAAAGAAATTATACTCGCAGAATACTACTTGGCTCCCTGTGGATAACATTTACATAGTCACAATGATGTAAATGCGGTTATTAGTTTTCAAATTTTAGAATGAACTGACAGAGAAAGCACAGAAGATTTAATTACCATTACAGAACCAAATGTAAATGTTATCAATTTGAATGCTCTAAGATTTGCAACGCTGAACGAGGTAGAAAAGCCAAGGGCAAGGCTGGGAGCGCCCATGTTCTCACTGTACCCATGGGGACACCGAGACAGGCTGACTACCTTTGGTGGAATAGGAACTGATGTTTATTATCTAAAATTTCAAAGTAGCCAAACAATAGAGAAACTAGATGTGTGTTCTAGCCATGTTGGGAAGTTGGGATGGACAGGTAGGAGGAGATATAAGTGAGGCAAATCTTACGGCAAGATGCTGAATGTCTAAAATGGACAAGATCAGAAATAGCGTAAAAACCCATGTACCCAGGGCGCTCAGGTGGCTCAGTCGGTTAAGCATCCGGCTCTTGATTTTGGCTCAGGTCATGATTCCAGGGTCGTGGGACTGAGCCCTCCGTGGGCCTCTGCACTGAGTTTGGAGCCTGTTTAAGAATCTCTCTCCAATAAGTCAGGCAGAGAAGGACAGATACCATATGTTTGCACGTATAGGAGGATTAGGAGGAACTTAATGGAGGATCATGGGGGAGAAGAAGGGGAAAAATAGTGGGGGAGAGGGAGGGAGGCAAACCATGAGAGACTCTTGAATGCTGAGAACAAACTGAGGGCTGATGGGGTGGGGGAGAGGGGAAGGGGGGTGATGGGCATGGGGGAGGGCACTTGTGGGGATAAGCACTGGGTGTTATATGGAAACCAACTTGACAATAAACTATTTAAAAAAAGAAAAGAATCTCTCTCCCCTTCTCTCTCTGCTCCATTCCCCCCACCTCACGCTCACTTTCCCCCTCTCTCAAAAAACAAAACAAAGCAAAACATGTACACTCCAGAACCAAAAAAGAACCATTATTTTGTGGGGTTTTTTTTTTTTTTTTTTTTTGAGAACAGAATAAACACGTTAAAGAGTCAGTGGATTACCTTTGGGGGGTAAAACTGATTGGCGAGTGAAGGACAAATTACACTTTTCATTGTTTTTTCATTGTTCATCCTTTGGGAAAATTTGCCTTTTGGACAATGTGTGTGCATTACTTTGATTTAAAAAATGTCTGGTCTCCACGGTAGAAAATTTTCTTTTTTTTTTTTAATTATCTCTATCTTTTTCTAAAAGTTTATTTATTTATTTTGAGAAAAACAGAGACAGACTGAGTGGGGGAGGGGTAGAGAGAGAGGGAGAGAGAGAATTTCAAGCAGGCTCTGTGCTGCCAGCTGCTGGAGCCTGACCTGGGTCTTGAACTCACTAAGCAGGAGATCATGACCTGAACTGAAAGCAAGAGTTGGTTGCTTTACTGACTGAACCACCCAGGCTCCTAACCAAAATTTCCTTCTGGATTCCTAAAAGTGATCTGTGATCATTATAGAAAATTTGGGAACTCCAGAGAATCTTCTAGGATTTAAAGACAGCTCTCAAAATATTCTTCTAGTCCTTTTTAACAACTATATTTACACACATTTTCAATTATATGGAGCAAAGATACATTTTGATGAATTCAAATTCATGACTCTAAACTGATTAGCTTGGATTCCATAGGTAATTTATAACATTTTAAATCTCTCTTAGGACTGAACATATGACCAAAACAAACAGGATTTAAAAGTCTTTATTGAAGAGATCTTTGACATTAAACAGTAATGGTGAAACGTATCCTGTTTATCAGGGAGACTGGACCCCAGCAAACTAAAGTCGAGTTCAATCTGACGGTCTTCAGACAGTAAGAGCTATTAATTGCCAGACAAATTAAATGATGTATTTGTTTCATATCTGAGGACAATTACATAGATAACTTGTATAATTAAGGCATGGTATTCAGGTCCTACCTTCCTCGATGGGCTCGCCTCTCGTTTGTCCTTAACCTTGGCTCGATACCCAAGCCTCTCTGATCTAGTTGTATGTCACAGAATGCACCAGGCTTCTTCCAGCTTTTGTATTTGGGCAATGCTATTTCCTGTGCTTAGAATGTCTTTTCCAGGCTAGTTTGGGTTTCAGTGTGAATGCTCTCTTTCCTGTGATTTTTAACAAATCTTCGTATGTATTTTGCTGTTTCTTTCCTTGCGCTGCCAGTAAACTTGATTTCTCTCTTGACTAGTGTAGTCATGGTTTGGAGTGAAGAGTATGTACTGTGGGCTGGGCTACATGAACTTGGCTCCCAGTTCCACCTCTAACTGGCCACAGGAGCTTGGGCAAGTCACGTAACCACCTTGGGCCTCAGTTTAGACATCTGTAAAATGACATTAATAGTAATACCTACCTCCGTAGTTATGGGAAGGATTAAAAGAAGTAATACGAAAAACGCACTTGGCATAGTGCCTGGAAATGACAGGGGCTCAGTGGTTTTAATGATTAGCTAGCCATGGAGGTTAGGGACTGTACCTTATCATCTGTGTCCTCTGTGCCATGGTAGAACTTGGCATCATGTCCTTGACAAAGTTGGTAAACTAAATGAATAAGCGAATAATTTAAGGAGTGAACTCAGCTGCCTTTGTCTTTATAACAGTCATTATAGGAATAGTATTTCCAAGCATGGGCCTCAGGGCCACACAAAAATCTAACCAGTATTAATTCAATGAGCCCCTATTTTTCTTATTAAAACAAAGAACCACTTTCTGAAAACATTCCCTGCTTTACCAGCATTGGAAAGATGCATCTGAGAAGCACAGGGGGTGCCCCAGCTACAGGATGTCAACGCTTTCTTTCCTCAAGATTTTTCAAAGCCAGGCAGATGCCAGACCTTCTGGCCTAAGAACTTGAGGACTAAAAGAACAGTGGATTTCAAGGAGGTACGGAGAATTCCTAACCACATCGCAAGCAAGGGGGTTGTTAGAGCATTTTTGTACTGTCATATGAAATGCGTATATCTGGATTTTCTACCTGATTGTTTTTCTTCCCTGTCTATGGAGTTATTGCTTGTAGACCTGGGATATTTCCCTTCAAGCCCAGGCATATTTAATGTCTTTGTAGTTGTATTCAACTGCCTTGTGACCCCAGGGACTCCAAGTAGTAAGGCTGATTCTGTTCTCATTAGGTGACTCCATCTGTCTGTGCCTCACCTTGAATGAAGGTTCCACATACTCCACCAGAAGAAGGAGAAGGCATCTCACTCTACCTGCAAGAGAATTGGGTTCTGTGGGCATTTTTTTCAAGCCTGACTCCAAGCCAGACACTCCGGTAGTTACTTGGGAGAATAATATTTGTCCTGCTTATCTTCGAAGGCTGCTGGAAGACTCTAGTGAGCTATTTTATAAAGTACAAAGTGATCTACAAACACAGGGTTTTATTATTATTAAAAACACATCTCATCTTCCACTGGAACGTCCAAATGAAAGGAATGCTGGGTATGATAAAGAGCCAGGGCTAAAGGGAGAGAAACATTAAAAAAAAAAAAACCCAATTACCATATATCACACAAATATCACAAAGAGAGTGATTACTTGATTAATTAATGATAGAGGCCCCACGTTTAGGTTTTTCAGTTATATTGGCATCAACCCTGTTTGCCTATTCAGGACCCGCTTATTTCTGCCGACAAAGAACTATCAAACCACTGAGGCCTAACTGACGTGTGATTAATGTGGGCTCTGTTAATTGTATGGCTGAGTTTTATGCACGAAGCTGTATCCTTGATTTTTCTCCCTTAATTTCCTCCCGTTTGACTGTTGGTCATAAAACAGCTTCAAATATATCTGCTGAGCATGAGAGCAAGTTTCGCAACTTGAAAAGTGCCTGAGTCAGTTTGGGCCTCTCATGTAGTAAAACAGACTTGAGGGAACGCTTAGGCGGTAAGATGGATTGCCATTTGGTCTCCACTCCTTTCCTCCCTGACTCCTTTTCTGCAGCTTCTGGCTGGGTCTCATCTGTTATCATTAATCACTTGCATAGCATCCATAGTGCCAAAAGGCTCAATCACCTTCTCTCTGACAGCCCATCAGATGTGGCCCTTTTCATCCTCATTCTAGACGGATGGGGATGGTGACATCTTCCAGTCTATTCTCCTCTGCATCCATTTACCTTTTTGTTAAGAGCACCTGATTTTCTTCTGGAACCTACCACTCTTTCCACTCCTCTGCTTAGATTCTCAGCGGTGCAAGCAGAACTGATCTCATTTCCCCGGCTCCTGGGCTGGGCTTGCACAATTAGAATCCCGGTGATTGGTACAGGGATGGGCGTGTGACCCATGCTTGGCCAATGAGAGGCAATTCTGGGACTTTAGCTGGAATCACTGAGAGAGAGATGTTCTCCTTTTCCTCCTGGGTTTTTAAACCGGTAAAACTTAAGCCTAGAGCTTTTGGTCTCTTTGCCACTAATAAAGGGGCACCCACTGGAGAATGAAGCCAACACAGAGGAAAGAAGAGCCAGAGATGGAGAGAGACAAACTCCTGCTAGCATTGTTGGAACCTGTGGATTCGGCCGTGCCTGGGGACAAGCCTAAGCCTGTAGTTTTCTATCATATGAGCCAGTTTAAATAGGTTTTTGTCACTTATAACTTAGAGCCCTGACCCGAATGATGATGCTAATCATGACACCTTTTTGCCTCAGCATATCCTATGTATTGAGACCCTTAAGAAAAATTGGATTGAGGAGTCAGTCTGCAGGAAATAAAGTCCATAATTTTAGAAACACACATACAGATTTAAAAGTATAAGTTTTCTCCATAGAAAAAGTTTGCTTGGGTCCATTGGACGTTTTCCTTTATGTTGTTAGAGAGGTCTGATTGAAATAGTTTTGCAACATCTTGCTGGTAGGAGAATACACTGCAGGGTCACTGGGCGAGCCACATAGCTCCCTCATTCATTTATTCATTCACTCATTCAATGAGTGGGGGGTGCCTGAGCTAGATAATGAGAATGCATCATGTTAACAAGATAGCTCTGTTCGTTTTCCTGATGGAGATTATGCTCTAACAGATTTTAATGAATCAAGAATCTGGGACCCATAAAGGAAATCATTTGATTTTGATAATGATGTATAGGACGACCTGGGGATAGATCTTGTGATTTCCACGGTGTGTGGATGATTTCATTAGTTCTAGAAACATTCCTGCTTTGATGTTCATTTTAGTCTATAATGACCTTCAGATCTTTTTTTTTCAACCTTGGGAAGGAAAAGTTTCTTTAAAAAGGAAATTGAGGCACCTCAACACTAAGAAGGTTGTAAGGACTGAAAAATGCCACCCATTAATCCTATTGCTCTAAACAATTGTCTTTCTTTGGGGCCACTAAGATTGGTGTAGATTTAGGGCACCTTTATTCCCGTGAGCTACAAACACTCCATGAGGTTGAGTGCATTTTATTTTCCCCAGTCTCTGCCGATTGTATCAGAGGCCAGAGTTATATTCCCCAATTCACAGAGGAAAAAAACCAATGCAGAGAAGTCTAAAACACTTGTCCGAGTTGTCACAATTAGAGGCAGAGACGGATCTGATCCCCTCTGATCCTTGGGAGAAGCCTTCATCCCCCAGAGTTCCCAGCCCACACAGAGCTTCTCACACAGTCCCTCCCTTCCATCCCCACTGCCCAGCCCTGGCTGAGACCTTAGTCAATATAACGTGGGGATTATGCCATTTCCTCCCTCTTCTCTTCACCGCCACTTCTGCTAGTCTGTTCTACTGCACTTTGCTGCCAGAGGAATCTATCTCATGCACACCAACAAGCCTGTCACTCCCCTGACCAGAAACCTTCACTGGTTCTCTTTCCTCCCTACAGGATGGGGTCTACATCTACCATGCCACATCTCCACGTCTTCCTCTCTGTGATCTCTCTCTCCTTTTCCAGACCCATGGCTCTAGCCCAACTCCCCACTCCCCAGATGAGCCCTCTACTTCCATGTGCCTTTATTCTCACTATTCTTCATCCTAGAATGTTTACACCTCTGTATTCCTGCTTCCCCAACATTCTCACTTACTGAATTTCTACCCATCATTCCAGGCATTGAGAACCCCTCTCCACCAACCAAGCTCCCTGAGATCTTTCTTAGCTGGAACCAATTTCTTATTTTCTCTCCTCATTATATTTGGTTTAGTCCTGCATTTTAGTCTGATATGTATGTACATACTAGCCCGTGTCTCCTGATAGTATGTAAACTCATCAAGACAAGGAACCATGCCTGGCTCTTCTTCCTTGTGACTCCCCTTGCATCTGCTGCTTTGGGAGAGAACTAAAGAAGCATTTGCTGACTGAGCAATGATAAGTGGGCTCTCTCCAGCTGAATTGGTCAGCTTCATACTTAATGTTCTGAAAAGTTCTGAAAAGCAGCCCATTGCTCCTGTCTACGGACACAAAGCCTCCTGAGACCACCTGACCCACCAGGGGAGAGAAGGCAGGCCCCAGTTCCAATCAGTTTGGAGCTACAGCCACAGCAATGGCTTCTCAGCACCCAGCACCAGCCCTGTTCCGGTTGTGTTTGGGGCCTTAGCTTTGGAGCCCAAGGCTAGGTCTCTGCAGTGCAACTGACACCCGCCCTTACAGTAGATTTGGTATTTGTGCTTATCACGAGGACACAACACCCAGCGGTGGTTCAGCCTATGCGCAATTGTTCTAATTTGGTTGTTAAAGCTGCCAAAGTAATGACTAATGCAACTGACAGAAATATTTTTAGTGAACGAATTACATCAACCACTTGACCATTGGCCTCTATTAGAGTTGGAAGATCTAAAGGAAGCAAAACAAACAGTCCAGAGCATGAGAAGATCATCAGTGGGCATCTCATAAGGGATGATCTCCTTTCCCCGAGGCCATATTCTTGCCAGCATCCTTTCTTCTCCATCTCCCTGAGAGATGCGCCTTTTCCTTTCCAGGTTCAATACGCATTGAACTATTTCTTCTCACACAAAGTGGTTTGCATTTTCCTCCCAAGATAAATCTCATTTCATTAGGTGCTGTCCATATTTCTAATCTGCTAAGTCCATTTGTATTATCACTTGGCCCTGCCTGACGGTTGGCCTATTTCTCCCTTCCGTGTGGCCATAACTTCTGAGTGGTCACAGAACGAGTCAGGAGCACTCATCCTTCCCTTCCGGGAAAAAGGTTGGGAGAAGAGGAAGAAAAAGCCAATAGGAAGAAAAATAACCATCTTTGTACTTACTGAACAGGAATAGTCTGTGGTTTTGTATAAAATTTGCAGCAAGGAACAAGTCCCACAGATAATAATAAATAGTAAACAACAGGGGCGCCTGGGTGGCTCAGTTGGTTAAGCATCCAACTTCAGTTCAGATCATGATCTCATAGTTCATGGGTTTAAGCCCCACATCAGGCTCTGTGCTGACAGCTCAGAGCCTGGAGACTGCTTTGGATTCTGTCTCCCTCTCTCTCTGAGCCTCCGCTGACTCACACTCTGTCTCTCTCTCTCTCTCAAAAATAAATAAACATTGAGAAAATTAAAAAAAATAGTAAGCAACAAAATTTGTATGTTTAGTATGTACTAACCTTTTTTAGTCCTCATGCCCGCTTTTTAAAAAAAAAATTTAAATGTTTTATTTCTGAGAGAGAGAGAGAGTGAGCAGGGGAGGGCCAGAGAGAGAGGGAGACACAGAATCTGAAGCAGGCTCCAGGCTCTGAGCTTGAACCCACTAACTGTGAGATTATGACCTGAGCCCAAGTCAGACACTTAACCCACTGAGCCACCCAGGTGCCCCCTCATGCCCCCTTTCTGAGGCAGGTACCTTATCATCTCCCTTTTGGGAGGTGCTTATTTTTGTCTTTGCTTATTTTATTTTATAAAAATGTGATCATATTATATAGATGGTTGTTTAATTTGTCTTGCTCACCTGTAAGAACTAATGGCAATTGTTAGGGAATGAATTCATGATTTGTAATGGCTATATCATATTTCATGATGTGAATTTATTATACTAATCCAAACATTCCCCTATGAATGGACAATCACTTTGTTTTCATGACCTTAACTGTAATTTTAATTACAATTGTTATTGTGTTGGTTTGAGCAATGATGAATAAACATCCTTGAGTGTGTATTCTTATGTATTGGGAATTTTATTTCTGAGCAAAGTAATTCATTGGTTTTTATTCATTAGTTTTAGATTCACAGAGTTGTGCAATCATCACCACAAACAACTTCAGAACATTTTTATCACCTCACAAAAAATTCCCATAGCCAAGAGCAGTCACTTTTCACTTCTTCCCAACCCTCCATCTCTAGGCAACCACTAATCTACTTCCTGTCTCTCTAGATTTACCTACTCTGAACATTTTTTGATAAATAGAATCATGTAATATGTGATCTTTTATGACTGGCTTCTTTTGCTTAGCATAATGTTTTCAAGGTTCCTCCATACTGTCATGTGTATCAGTCCCTTATTTCTTTTCATGACTGAATAATATACAATCATATGGCTACACCATATTTTGTTTGTCCATTTATCCATTAGTGGTTGTTTGGACTGTTTCCACCTTTTGGCTATTATGAATAGTACTACTTTGAACATGATGTACATATATTGGTTTGAGTCTCTGTTTTCTTTTGAGTATATTCCATATTCATCAGGCTTCTCCAAAGAAACAGAACCAATGCATAAAAGAAAAAGGTTTATGTTAAGGTATTGGCTCATGCAATTACGGAGGCTGAGAAGTCCCATGATCTGCTATCTTCCAGCTGGAGTCCCTGTAGAGCCAGCAGTAGATTGAAGGCCTGAAAGCCAGATCCTAGTCTGAAAACATAACAACCACGAGCACCAAGGGCAGGAGATTGATGCCCAAGCTCAAGAACTCAGGCAGAGAGGAAATTCAACCTTCCTTGGCTTTTTCATTCTATTCAGGCCCTCAGTGAATTGAGTGATACCCACCTACACTGTGGAGGGCCCTCTGCTTCACTCAGTCCTCCTATTCAAATGCTAATCTAGGGGTGCCTGGGTGAATCAGTTCACTGGGCATCTGACTTTGGCTCAGGTCATGATTTTACAGTTCATGAGTTTGAGCCCTGCATCGCACTCTGTGCTGACAGCTTGGAGCCTGGAGCCTGCTTCAGATTCTGTGTCTTCCTCTCTCTCTCTGCTCGTCCTCTGCTCTCTCTCTCTCTCAAAAATGAATTAACATTTAAAAAAATGCTAATCTCTTCTGGAGATTACCCCTGGGTGTTACCCTCACAGGCATACCCAAAAATAATGTTTAACTGGTCATCTGGGAATACCATATCCCAGTCGAGTTGATATATGAAATTAACTATCACATACACCTTAGGAGTGGCATTGCTGGGTTATATGGTAACTGTATGTTTAATTGTTTCAGGAATTGCCAGACTGTTTTCCAAAGTGGAAAGTGGAATTGTTTTCTTAATTTCTTTTTGGATTACTCATTGGTAATGTGTAGACATAGAATTTATTTTTGTAAGTCAATCTGGTATCTCAAAACTTTGCTGAATTCACTTATTATATCTAATTTGTGTGTGTGTGCATGTTGATTCTTTAGGACTTTCTATGTAGAACATATTATCTGTGAAAAGATAGTTTTACTTATTCTTTTTCAATTTGGTTGGCTTTTATTTTATTTTCTTGCTTAATTGCACTGGCCAGGACCTCCAGTACCATGTTGAATAGAAGTGGTAAGAACAGGCATCTTTGTCTTATTCTGATCTTAGGGAGAAAGTTTGCAGTCTTTCTCCATTAAGTATCATATTAGCTGTGGGTTTTTCATAGGTGTTCTTTATCAGGCTGAGAAAGTTATCTTCTATTCTTAGTTGGTTGAGTTTTTTGTTTTAAATCATAAAAGCGTATTGGGCATTTTGAAATGCCTTTCTCTGAGTCTATATAGAGGATCACATGATTTTTGTCCTTTATTCTATTGCTATGGTGTATTACATTAATTAATTTTTGGATATTAGCTAACCTTTCTTTCCTGGGATAAATCCTGCTTGGTCATGGTGTATGACCCTTTTTATATGTTGCTAGACTTGGTTTGCTAGTATTTTGTTGAGGAATTTTGCACCTATATCCCTAAGATAAATTGGTCAATGGTTTTCTTATGATGTCTTTGCCTTTCATATGAGGGTAATATAGGTTCCTAGAGTAAGCTGGGAAGAGTTCCCTCTTCTTTGATTCTTTTGGAAGAGCTTGTGAAGAATTGGTGTTAATTCCTTAAATTATTAGTAGAATTCACCAGTAAAGCTCTCTGGGTCTAGATTTTTCTTTGTGGGAAGTTTTTAAAATTAATAAACAAATCTCTTGTTACAAGTCCACATATTTGGCTTAAATTTAAACTCAGTTTTGCTGTAGGGAGGTTCAGACCTTTCTGTTTTATGACATACCTGTCACTCTGGGCAAAATCTCTGGGTCACTTTTTTGAAGCTGGGGGCAGGGACAGTAGCCCACTAATCTTGGAGTGACTCCTGCTTTACAAACAGGCCATTGGGCAGGAGTGGTAGCTTCTGATCTTCGCGTCTTGCCTTTCCTGGTAGAACCAATACCCTGCAAGTGAGCTGGGATGAGGGTACTTGGGTCCTCAGTTTTTCTCAGCCTGCTATATATAGGGAAGAGCCTCCAGCATTCAAGTGTAGGTTGGGGGAGGAGGGAGCCTCGACTTCTTGGTTATAGTTGCCTAGAACTTAGCCTCTGAAATACAAAGTACAGGGAGGTTGGTGGATACTAATGAGAAATGCTCACACCCTACTCCTCCTGGGTTGATACCATACCCTTGACTGAGAGGGAGAGGGAGAGAGAAACTCATCGTCTTGAGGATGACCACGCTCGTCTGGAATGGAACTTCTATCACAATGAGCTGGGAGCAAGGGAGAGAAGGAACAAGCTGTTACTCAAACGGTGTAGATTTTTGCTATTCTTACCAAAATTAAGTAGATTTTCTTAAACAAATACTTCTTTGTTGGCTGTATGCCCTTAGCACAATTTCTAGAGACTTTAAATTGTTAGTATTTTAAATATAATTTTTACCAGGTATGCTTGTTTAGCTGGTTAATGGTGTCTGCATAGCCCCTGATGCCAACTCATTAGAAATTGTTCACGCTTTCCAGTTTCAGTATAAGTTTCCAGATTGCTTTCCTAAAAGGCTGCAGTTGTTTGTTTCCTCCATTAGTATGTGGGGATACTCTTTTCTCTGTATTTCTGCCAATTGCAGATACTATCAGTATTCTTACTTTTAGCCACTCTGATAGGTGTAAAGTAATCTTTCATTGTCACTTTAAATTTCTTTTCTCCTACCAAGTTTGAGCATTTGTTTATAACTTTCTTGGCCATTTGAGTTTGCTGTTTTATATGTTGCCTCTTCATGTCTATTGCCCATTTTTCAATTGGTTTGTCAGGCTTGTTCCTGTCAATTTATAAGAGCTCTTTTTAGAAAATGGATGTTAATTCTGTTTGTTCTCTGAATTGCAAATTTCCCCCCAGATTTATTGTGCATCAGCTATGGGTTGAATTGTGTCTCTCCAAAAACAATATGTTGGACTCCTAACTTCAGTACCTCAGAACATGCGTGACCTTATTTGGAGATAGTATCTCTACAGAGGGAATCAAATTAAAATGAAGTCATTGGTGTGGGCCTTCATCCAGCTTACTGGTGTCTTTATAAGAAGAGGGAATTTGGACACAGGCACATTCAGAGGGAAGACCATATGAAGACACAGGAAGAAGATAGCTATTAACATGCAAGGAGAGAGGCATGGAGCAGATCCTTCCCTCATAGCCTTCACCTTGGTTGTAGACACCTAGCCTCCAGAACTGTAGGACAATAAAATATGTTATTTAAACCACCCACTTTGTGATACTTTCTTACAGCAGCCTTAGCAAACTAATATGACACCAATGACCTTGCTCATAGTATCCTTTCCTCTTCCATAGGCGATTTACATATATTCCCACGATGATCCTTTTACAGATGTCAGTGATACCATCACCTTTTTGCTCCAACCAACTTCCCGTGACTTCCCATCTCACTCAGAATAAGAGTCAAAGACTCTGGCCTATGAAGCCATAGGTTCTCTGCTACATCTCTGTCTGGTTTCCTACCCCCCCCCCCCCCCCNNACCTTTCAGCACACTACAGCCACATTAGCCTCCTTGCTGTTACTCAATCAGGTCTCAGATATTCCTGCAAAAAGCTGGTACTACAGGCAAACTCCAAATCTCAGGGGCTTATAAGACACTTGTTTTTCTTCCTCGTGGGTTAAGCCAAGCTCACCTGGGCTAGGTTGGTTCCAAGCTTCAACATTTATAAGACCAGTGGCTCCTCATGCATGTTCCTTTTATGGGGACCACAAAAACATAAGAGGCCCAGCCACACCCTGCAAGCACACTTAAAGCCTCTCTGTTCAAGTTATCTCTTCTAACAATTTGGCCAACCAAATTCACCCTGTCAAACTCAAAGCCCATTGGTGGGCATGTATTCTCTATTTTACTGGTGAGGACCTCAAGGTCACATAGCAGCGAGATCAGGTGAAGAACTGGGAACAATAATCCAGTCTATCCCACATGTCCACTGTGCTTTTGCCCCAGAACCTTGCACTTGCTGTTCCCACTCTCAGGGTGTCTCTTCCACCCGATATCATCTTGGTTTTCTACTTCATTTCTTTCATGACCCTGGTCAAGAGTTTTTGCTTTAAAAATGAGTTCTGTCGGGTACCTGAGTGGCTCAGTAGGTTAAGCTTCCAAATTCAGCTCAGGTCATGATCTTATGGTTTGTGGGCTCAAGCCCCACATCAGGCTCTGTACTGACAGCTCAGAGCCTGGAGCCTGCTTCACAGTCTGTGTCTCCCTCTGTCTCTGCTCCTCCCTTGCTCACACTCTGTCTCTCTCTCTCTTTCAAAAATAAACATTTTTTAAAAAATGAGTTCTGCTATGACCACATGTGTCATTTTGGGACCTTCAGGAAGAAGAGGCCCAGATGGAAGTGGAAGTATAAGAAGAGGAAGGAAAAACAACAGTAGGCAGAAATGGGTTTCAGAGTTCAATGCAGGTAGGACAGCTGTGATAGAGGGGGAAGCCTGGAAGACTGGGTTGGAAGAGCTCCAGAATACAATACAGCTCTGAGAACATCTTAGCCAGGCATTGGGGGGTGGGGGGGTGGGGGCAGAATCCAAGAACAAAGATCGCCTATGAGAAGAGTTCTATGTGGGTCAGGAAAGTCCTAGCCATTGTGGCTACACCAGGCTCAGGTACCGGCTGGGAGCAGCTTGGGAAGCTAATGGCCTTGACATGAATACAGCAATGGATCCTGAAGGTATGGCAGCCACTAATGTTATCAACTACACTGCTTCAAGCAATCTGTCTCTTCAAGAACTCTCTGACAGGCTGCCATCATGGCTGTCCCACCATCATATATCGAAGAATCACCCTGCTACTCTGTCCCCATGCTCAGCTTTGTTCTTCATGCTCCTTCCTATCTCTCCATATGTTATATATTTATCTGTTTGTTTATTGTCTTCCCCTCCCAAGATGGAAGCTCTCAGAGCAGAGACTTTTTTGTGACCGTGTAGTGCCCAGGAGAATGCTCGGAACTGGATTGTGCTCACTAAATATCTGTCCAACAAATAAATCTGGACAAATATGCTTATCTCTTCTTTATACCTCTAAGGTTTTCAGAGTTGGTTAAGAAGGTCTTCCCTTTCCTTAGATTGTTTATGGAATCATCCAGAGTCTTAGCAAAATTGTAATAATATACATATATAATATATTATATATAATATATATATTATTTTCACATTTATATTTAAATATATTTAAATTTAAATTTAAATATTTACTTTAAATTTAAATATATTTAAATTAAATATTACTTTAGATATTTAAGAAATCTGAACTTTATTCTAGGACTACACTTAGGACTGATGTTCAAAGTGTTTCTTCCACTAGTAACCAGCACTAATTATTAAATTAGTGGGACCAGCACTAATTATTAAATTATCCATCATTTTCCTATGGTCATAAAATAGATTGTCATATACAGTGAGATCTATTTCTGGATTTTATACTTTCTTCTGATCTTTTTGCCTCATCTCATGGGAATAGATTATTGGCTTGACTACAATGACCTTATCATAGATTTTCTTATCTGGTAAGTCAAGCTGCCCTCCTTAGGCTGTACGTGATCATTGTTTTCTCCTATATAAGTTTTAAGATCATCTTATCTAATTTAAAAAGCTAACTGAGGGGCACCCGGGTGGCTCAGTTGGTTAAGCATCCATCTTTGGCTCAGGTCACGACCCCGCCATTTGCGGGTTGAAGCCCCAAGTGGGGCCTGTTGCTATAAGCTTAGAGCCCATTTTAGATCTTCTGTCCCCCTGTCTCACTGCCCCTCCCTAGCTCATGATCTCTCTCTCTCTCTC
Source organism: Crocuta crocuta (assembly GCF_008692635.1). NCBI lineage: Eukaryota > Metazoa > Chordata > Mammalia > Carnivora > Hyaenidae > Crocuta > Crocuta crocuta. The sequence continues at coordinate 83,359 of NW_027532830.1, forward strand.
TCTGTCTCAAAACAAATTTAAAAAATTAAAAAAAATAAAAAACTCATTGAGCTTTTAATTGGAAAAAAATTGAGGAAATGATTTTGGGAATACTGTTTTTGATATTAAGCTTTAAGACTGAATTATGCCATGCCTGTGTATTTTTCCCATATTGTTTCACATCTTTCCTGTAAGATTCTATATTTTCTCTATATCATTCTTGTGGTTTTTGTTGCTAAGTTCTTTAAGTATTTTGTAATTTTTGTTACTGCTGTAAATGAAATGTATTTTAGGTGCTAATTGTCAGAATACTTAATAGTTTATTACTTTTATGTTTTTCATTATCTGTGTAACTATAGATAATTACATATCTATGATATAATGTCTACTAATTTAATTGTTGTCCTTTTTTTTGTCTACTGGATCTAAGTATAAAAGAGGCATAATGAAGTCTCTTACTATATTTGAAATTTCAAGTTCCTCTTACATTTCTAATAGTTTTCTCCTTAAATATTTAGCTGCTATAATTACTTTAAGCACACAGGGTTATGAGTCATATTCCATCTTCCTAAATTTTGCCTTATACATAATTTTTCCTTTTCCTGTTAATCCATTTACATTTACATTTTTGTCAATATTAGCTACTGCTTAAAAATAGTTGTTTGGTGCCTATGACTTTAATTAATTAAGTAATTAGGATCTCCTCTTTGTTTTAAATATTTTATAGTAAATAGCATGTGGCTAGTCTTATTCCCCCCCAACCCCCCTTTGAACAATCTCTGTTTTTAATGGGAATTCAGTTATTTCATATTTATTGGAATGACTGCTATATTTAACTTTATTCCTCTCATGTTCATGTTTTTAAGAAATTTATTTTATGGAAGGAAGAAGAGACAAATCTTCATTCCACTATTCCAAAAACAAAATGTGTGTGGATACNCCCACCCCCAACCCCGGGGTTGTGGACTCACTGGTTGGCTTCCAAATAGACGGGGACAGAGAATAATGGTAACTTTACATTTATGCCGGAAACCAGGCCAGCACTACCTGAAACAAGTGATGAAAATTCTTGTCACCGGTGAGGTCATGTGGGGTATCATCTATCACCTGATAGGATGTGATGACAGGGCATTTCGCTTCTGTGACTTTCTTTTCAAACACCCATAACCCCTGTGTAACCATGAGAAAACATGAAACAAACCCAGTTCGGTTAAAAAATATTTTACATTGTTGTTTTTTTTTCTCACACTTGCTGATTCGTTCACGCAGCGCTTGACTCTGTTTCCCGATCCGCCTTCCTTATTAATTTGAACGTTTTACTTTGCTTTCCCTTTTACTGATGCGCGATTCGCTCTCTGTACATTAGTAGTCAGAGCCATATGCTTCTTGCATTATTTGAGCACAAGGTACGCACTGTTCCCTCCCCTAAGACGCACATTTGTCACAAAGACACCCTCTCTCTAGCTTTACTCCACCATAAGAAAAGGATAACTCTGGAAATCTTTTACTTCTTCGTCTTCTACCTCCACTGCCGGGCTTTGCTACCTCGAGGTTTTCAAGTACCGTTAGTTCCGACGATTATTTTCTTGCGGTATATACCTTCTAGTTCAAGAGACCTTTTAAAACACGTATATTTCATATGGTTAGACAGTTCATTAGTATCCACTCAGATTGAATTACTCACATGGTATGCATGGCACAGCTCACCACCCGCCAGTGTTTCTTCTCGTATTTACTCCTTCCTCTCAAAGTGTCTGTTCTAGCTCATTTGTTGTTTGCTTAGAGTCCCCACCGCCGCCCCCTCACCAGCCGAATTTTTTTAAATGTGCCTAGTGTGATTAAAGACATTAATTTTTAATTTTTAAAAACATCTTTGTCAAAATATAATTCACATAAAGAGCCTAGTCGTTTTTAGTATACTGAGTCATGCAACTATCACTAAATATAACTGTAGAACTTTTCACCATCTCCAAAAGAGACTCACCCATACTCCACACCCCTGTAGTCACCCTTGACCTCACCCGGCCGGCTCTCCCCAGCCCCAGGAAGTCACTACCATATTTTCATTTTCTACAGAATTTCCTATTCTGGACATGTCATACGAATGGAATTATATGATGTGTGGTCTTTTTGGCTGGTTTCTTTCACTTAGCATAATGTTTTTAAGGTTCTTCCATCTTGTAGAATGTATCAGTATTTCATTTTTTTAAAGTTTATTTATTTTTAGAGAGAGGATGGGGGAGGCAAAGAGAGAGAGAGAATCCTAAGCAGGCTCCGCAGTGTCAGTGCAGAGCCCCACGCGGGGCTCCAACTCACAAACCATGAGATCGTGATCTGAACCAAAATCAACAGGTGGACCCTTAACTGACTGAGCCACCCAGGCACCCCAAGTACTTCATGTTTTTAGTTGCCAAGTAACATTACATTGCATGGATATGCCACATTTTGTTTACCCATTCCTCAGTTGATGGCTATCTGAATTGTTTACACTTTTTGACCGTTGTGAATAATGCTGCTATGAGCAATTCATGAGCCGGATTTTGTGTAGACGAATATTTCCATTGCTTTCGGGTCTGTACCTAGGAGTGGAATTGCTGGGTCATACGGTAACACCACATTTGACATTTCGAAGTACCGCCAAACTATTTTCCAAAGCGGCCATACCATTTTACATTCCTGTCAGCAACGTATAGGGGTCTAATTTCTCCTTATCTTCCCTCACACTCATTACTATCTGTTTTACTTTATTTTCATCATCCTAGAGGGTGTGAGGTGGTATGTCATTGTTTTGGTTTGTTTTCCTCTAGTGATTAATGATGTTGAACCTCTTTCCATGGGCTCATTGGCCATTTGTATATTTTCTTTGGAAGAGTGCCTACACAGATCTTTTGCCCGTTTTTCAATTGAGCTGTCTATCTTTTTAGTGCTGACTTGAAAGAATTCTTTTTACCTTCTGGATACAAGTCTCCTGTCCAATATATGCTATATAAGTACCTTCTCCCATCTATGAGCCATTTTTTCACTTTCTTGGTGGTGTCCTTTGAAGGACAAATTTTTTTTATTTTGATGAAGTCTGATTTTTCTCCATTTTTATTTTTGCTTGTGATTCTGGTGACATATCTCAGAAGCCATTGTATCACCCAAGGTCATGAAGATTTACTCCTGTGTTTTCTTCTAGGAATTTTATAATTTTAGCTCTTGCTTAAGTCTATGACCCATTCTTTTCACCTCTTAAGGCAAACTACCAGGGTGATGCACTTCTTGATTTCTGGCATGTTCCATGGTGTTCTCTTTCATTCTAGTCAGGGAATAAGTTGTAGTCTCAGTATCTGTGGATGTTTTTGTACTGTTTTTCATCTTCCAAGGCTGCAGTAAAGAAGTCTGGTGCCATTCTTATTGTATTTCCCTTGTAGAGATTATGTTCTTTTTATTTGAATGTTTGGCAGCCTTTTTTTCTAACCTAAAGTTTGGAATGTTACTAGGATATTCTTGGTGGATCCCTTCTTCTTTAGTCCAGAGCTCAAAGAGCCCATATTTATTATGTGTCCTTTATCTTCTTCTGGAATATTTATAATTCACATGTTTCCTGAATATATCCAATGCGTCTCATATTTTTTTTCACAGTATCCATCTCTACATGTTTTTCTCTGTGCTTTGAAATATTTCTTATATTTGACCCTCCAGGCCACTAATTTGGGTCTCAGCAATGACCATCCTCTATGTGATTTCTCTACTGAATCTTTTGGTAGAGTTTTTTTTGTTTTGTTTTGTTTTGTTTTGTTTTGTTTTGTTTTTTGAGAGAGAGAAAGCACAAGAGAGAATCCCAAGCAGGCTCCACGCTCAGCACAGAGCCCACTGTGAGGCTTGATCCCACAACCCTGGGATCATGACTTGAGCTGCAATCAAGAGTCAGACCCTGAACCAACTGAGCCACCTAGGCACTCCACTTGAGACTTTTTTTTTAAGTTCCAGAAGATGATTTGGTTGTAGTTGCTGCTGTTGTCATACTACCTGTGAATGCCCAGAGTACTCATTTTTATGTTCAAGAGGTTGGCATTCATCTTCAGCAGCTCTATTTTAGTGCACTGTTAGGTTTCCGCTGAGGGATACTTCATTCTGGCAGCCAGAGGAGAAACACCTCAACCTCCTGAGGCTCAGGTGTGCTTGTGGAAGCCCTTACCGTGGCAGCAGCCCCAGCAGCGGTGGAAGGCGATGCTGTCCTCACCATGGGTTAGGGCGCTGTGTGCAAGCTGGCAGCTTGCCAGGGCCCTGGAAGAAGCCTCTTTGCTCCCTGGTTTCCCCATGCCCTCCCATCCTCTGGGGCAGGAAGGACTCTGTCTACAAACTCTGTTCTTCTCGGCCTCTTGGGGCCGGGAACCCAGGCAATTTCCCCTGGGGCTCCAGCTCTCACTGTGATCCTCTGCTGATGACCCCAGCCTGGAGCTCTCCAACTTAGCTCCAGGTCAGCTCATCATGGAGAATGTTTGCATAGGCTCTCTCAGTGGAGACCCCATGATGCCCAAATTTTCACCTGCACCTGCTGCCCACAGGCCCCTGAGGCCAAAGCATTGGATGTGACAGAGAGATTGAAAGTGTGCCTGGAGGGAGGGCACGTGCTCAGATCCTCATCTTCCCAGGACTCTCTGCCATAGACCATGCCACTTCCGTTTTAATTGTTATTTCTATGTCTCCCTAAGCAGTGTGTCCCTTTAAACCCTGAATTCTGTTTGTTGTTGTAAACCCAACAGTTGGCACAGTGCATGCGACATAATGGACTTTGATGAACTGTATTTGGAATGAGTGAATGCAAAAATAAAAGTACAGTGAATGACTCTATCAGTCCTCAGGAAAAACCCATCTAGACTCCTGTGTTGCACACAAAGCCTGTGGTCCTTATAATTTAGACAAAGATGATTTTATTGGAATGATATTGAGAGAATCCAAGAATTGAGAGTGGCCTAGAGAATTAGGCTTGGAAATGGAAAGGAGCCAAGGCACCCGTCAGGAAACTAGAAGTCAGGACTCCTGCAGGGGGAATGTGATCAGAGTCACCTTACTGGGGGAATGTAACTCTGGCCACTTAAAAAAAAGAAGTCTTTACTTTGCCCAAGAAATATTCAAGGTCCTGGGAGAGAATCTAGTAGCTGTGCGCTGTATGACATCATGGTGGGAAGGATTTGGTCCATAGGCTTCCACAGTAGAGGCAGACATCTGTGTTTCCCATCCCACCAAGGCTACCATAGAGAGAAGAGTGGTTTCCCCCAGGGGACAGGAGTGTGTTTGGAGGGGGAAACTTGTGCTCAGTGCCCAAAAACAATATACGCTTCCCGCAAGGGAGTATTTTAGGAGACAGGTCTCTGATTCTCAAAGCAGTGTGAGTGGTCCCTCCCTGACTCCCACCCCTCTTCCTTGCTGCCAGACCCCTGACATCACTGCCAAGGCTGGAGAGAGGGAGGAGGGGGGCAGGGGCGGATGAAACTGCTGCCAGACTCTCACCCCCCACCTCCGTCTTGCAGACCCTGCTGCTGTGACGTAGGCCCTCTCCCACCTGGGAGGCAGGGGAATTCCCAGCACTGGTTTTCTGGAGAGACAGATGGGCTCCTGGGGCTCTTCAGTCAACCCCAGCTCATCCCCTTCTCTCACAAACAAAGTGTAGAAGATGACATTTAGGTTTTTAGATTGAACAGGCTTTTGTGGGTTGGCTGGAGATCCCAGTCACTACACGTTGCTAGTTTCCAAGCAACCCTCCTTTCCCCTTGTCTCCCTTTCTTTACAAATGTTTATTGCATATCAGTCATTGGAAACCAAAACAGCCCCTTTCTTCACAGAACCTACTGTCCACGTGGGAGAAAACAGATGTGAAACAAACAACCACACCACTAAACACATTATTTGCAATTTGGCTCAGTAGTACACACAATAACTAGTGTTACACACAATAACTGGTGGCATGAAAGTGACCTGATTCAGACAGGGGAGAAACGAAGGATTCGTTGAGGAAGTGACATGTGAGCCAAAGACCTGAAGGAATGGTGGGGTAGGTAGGGGCCCCACAAGCGCCTCCTTCTCACGTTTCCATCTCATGGCAAAAAGCCATGAAGTTCTTGACCATGGGTGGTAGCCGGGTGTACGTGTGTGGGTTGGGGAGCATTTTGTTGATCTTGTCACAATGATTTGGGGAATACTACTGGCGATTAGTGTGCAGAAACAAAGATGCTAAATGCCAAAGATGGTTCTGCATAACTGTCCGCTCAAAATGCCAACAGCACGTTCATCTAAGAAACACCAGAGGCTGAAGTCAGTTTCGGGCAGACGACCTCATCAGGAGAGGCGCTTCTTAGCAGTGGCTGCTCTGAAAGTCCTGGGATTGGGGGTAGGGGTGGTGCCTGGGTGGCTTAGCCAGTTAAACATCAGACTCTTGATTTTGGTTCAGGTCATGATATCATGGTTCATGAGTTCAAGCCTTGCACCTGGCTCCTCACCGACAGCACGGACCCTGCTTGGGATTCTCTCTCTCCCTCTCTCTCTCTGCCCCTCCCTTGCTCTTTCTCTCCCAAAATAAATAAATAAACATTTTAAATAAATAAATAAAAGTCCTGGGATGGAACCAGATTGGCACAGCTTGAGCCCTCTGCCCACCCCTTAACCAAGCACAATAGCTGGAGACAGAGTGGTGACTCAGGGCAGGGGACGAAGGGGTGAATTTGCTGAGGAAATTGGTGGAGCTTTGGCCAAAGAGGAGGAACTACTGCTGAGAAGACCAAATAGTGGACGAGCGTGGAATGGGTGAGAAGGGCGGTGGTGCAGGAAGACGCTTGATGGGGAGATCATTCAAGGCCTCATCAAAGGTGTCAGACTTTTCTGAAGTGCCCTGGGAAACAGCAGACAGGTTTCAAGCCAGGGACAAGGGTGACAAAACTGTGCCCACACTTCAGAGCCTTGGACGTTTGGGTTTCATGGGCACTTGGCCCAGAGCTTCCTCCATGGGAGAAGCACTCTGTCTCCCCCTCCTCTTACCTTCTCCTTCCTTCTGCCTTTCAAATGTGTAGATTCCTCATCTTCTGTCTAGAGATAAAGGACCAAGGCAGAATCATGCTTCGGAATAGCCCTGTTCTTATACTGGCCTCAGTCAAGTATGAGCTTATGACCTGAATCACGTTTCAGAATTTTCTTTCTGCTCTAGAGATAAGGGGTGAACTGAGCAAGTGTTCTCTTCCCAGGAAGTCATTGGTTTGAATCCAATTCAATACCTAGTGGAAATCTTTCTTTGTCCTGGAGATGTTCATGTCATTTTACGGCCAAGGCCAGGGCTTTGCCAGTGTATCTGCACAAATTTCATAAGGATCAGCCATTTCCATATTCTTCTGGGTCATTAATGAGTTCATTAAATGAGGCCAGTTTCGCCACCAGCCTGTGATTTGCCCCAGCTTTTGCTTCCAACCAGACGTAGTTCCCATTTCTCCCTGATTATGTAGTATTTTCACTCTGCCAGCATTCCATTTAGATGAGAGCGTTCCCAAACAGGCCGATTCACTCTGGAGCACAACTTTTATGGAAGTCGTTGTCAGATGCATCACCGACACCCAGATCATGCTGTTGCTGTCCTGTTGCCTGCTCATTCTTCCATTCCATCTCTCTCACGCTTCCTCCCATTGCTGTTCTTCCAACAGGTGGGTGTTTTCGTTGTGATAAAATACACATAACATAAACTTTCCTGTCTTTGCCCTTTCTGAGTTCAGTAGTGTTAAGTGTATTCACACTGTTGGGCAACCGATCTCCAGAACTTTTTCATTTTGCAAAACTTAAACTCTATACCCCTTAAACAACAATTCCCCCATTTTCTCCCCACACCCCAGCTTCTAGAAACCACCATTCTACTTCCCATTTCTATGAATTTGGCTACTCTAGATATGTCTTATAAGTGGAATCATACAGTATTTGTCTTTTTGTGACAGGCTTATTCCATGTAGCGTCATGTCCTCAGAGTGCGTCTGGGAGCCAACTTTGTTTTCTTTTTTAAGGCTGAATAATATTCTATTGTCTGAATAGAACTCATTTGGTTTGTCCCTTCAACTATGGAAGGATGCTTGGGTTGCTTTTCCACTTTTTAGTGATTGTGACTATTGCTGCTCTGAACATGTGCATGCAAATATCTCTTCAAGACCCTGTTTTCAACTCTTTTGGATATAGACCCATACGTGGAATTGCTGGATCATGTGGTAGTTCTATTTTTAACTTTTTGTGGAATCTCCATGCTCTTTTCCAGAGTGGCCATACTACTTTATATTCCCAACAAGGCACAAGGGTTCCAATCTCGCCACATCCTCCCCAACACTTGCTATTTTCCATGGTTTTGATAGCAGCCCTCCTAACGGGTGTAAAGTGAAATCGCATGGTAGTTTTGATGCGCATTTCCCTAACAACTAGTGATGTTGAGCATCTTTTCATACATATGTTGTCCATTTGTGTATCTTCTTTGGCAAAATATCTATTTTAGTCCCAAATAGGGGACTTTTGTTGCTGTTAAGTTATAGGTGTTCTTTATATATTCTAGATATTAACCTGTTATCAGATCCATGACTTGAAAATCTTTCCTTCTATTCCATAGACTGCTATTTCAGTCTGTTGGCCATGTCCCCTGATACACAGAAGTTTTAACTTTTGATGCAGTTTCCTGGGAGTTTTTATGATTTTAGAAATTATCACATTTCCTTTAAAAACTACCATTTCTGTGTGTTTGCCATTCTTTTTTCTCTATCATCCAGCGCTAATTCTTGCACTTTTATTCGGGTTGGCATTTCTGAATCATAACTGTTGGCATCAATTGCCACAATATAAAAGAAATTCTAGTGACAACCTGAAATAAGAAAAATAAGAAAGTGGGATAGAGAGTTTGCCACTTCATTTGGGAAGATGAAGGAGCGCCAAGGGTTAGTGAAGTCGAGCTGGAGTATCAGAAACACCATGTCTCATTCTGCCACTGGTCAGTTCTTTCTGCCAGGGACCCGTGTGAAAGAATTTGTTATTTCCACCTTACAGATGAGGAATCTGAGAATAAAGAGAGGCATCTTGCTCAGCTTCACACATTGGTGTGCATGTAAACACCACCAGCATTTTTCTATTCTGTGCCACATCTCCAAGGAGCTGTTTTCAAATTCTTCTGAAAACACATGGCTTCCCTCTCATTGTATTCTTATAACTTCAACCCCACGCACCCACCCATGTTACGACTGACACCATCTCACCTGCCATAGGCAGGCATTGCATTGTAAACGGCACGCACATGAATTTGCTAGTCCACACCTCACCTTGGAAGGCAGCCTGAGGCTCGGGGAAGTAAAAGAATTTTACCCAAGAACATCCTTCTAAGAAGAGGTAGAGCAAGGACTTGTACCCAAGCCTGACTGATTCTAGAACTGCCTCACCTCAGGTTCAGATCATGAAAGAGTACATGAGTCAGATCTTCTCACCTTAAATTGTTTTCGTGCTAGCTGTGTGACTTTTGGCAAGACATGAGCACCTCTCAGCCTCTATTTCTTCATCTGAAAGCTCGCCGTGATTTTCCCTACCTCGTGTGGTGGACTGAGTAGTAAATGAAATGATGTGTGTGCAAATGCTTAGCAGACAGCTTAGCACGCAGTAAACATTCAGTAGATGCCAGCTATTATTACTAGTTTTATAAACAAATTCTATCCAAATGGTGTATACCAGAATGTCAGTGTGGCCTTACCCTAGTCCTCCATATTTTTTTCCTTCCCAAACAGTACATGAGAAGAGACCCACAGTGGGAAAACAACTACAGACAGGAAAACTTAAACAACCTTTCATTAGATACATAGGAACTTACTTTTTCACGTAAAAGAAGCCCGAGACAGGCAGTGCAGAACTGGATGCCAGCACCACGAAGTCACGCAGACCCATGCTCTGTCTTTTTTCCGCCCCGCCATCTCTAGAGCACAGGCTCCAATGGCAAAGTAAACTAATGGTCCAATATGGCTGCTGGAGCTCCAGCCATCATCCGTCCATTACAGACAGTGAGGAGGAGGAAGAGGAGGAATAGAAGAGCAGAAAGGGCACAGTTCTCAGCTTTAAGGAGTCTTCCCAGGAATCTCACATGATACTTCCATTTACATGTCATTGCCTAGACTTGAATCACAGGGTGGCATTGCCTGGCAGCAAGACAGGCTGGAAATGTAGTCTTTTGTTTGGTTGCATTCCCATTAATTAAAATTCTATTACTAAGAAAGAAGGGGAAAGGGATATGGGAGGGCAAGTTGTAGTGCCTGCCTCTGAGATACACATGGTGCTGAGCGAGCAGCTCTGTTCCTGAGATTCCAGGGCTGCTTCTGAAGCTGGAGAGGGTCTGGGAGAAGGAGAGACACAGAGATCTCTGCTTGTATGTTTAAAAGATTGGCGTTATGGAAGGCTTATTTTTCTAAAAGGATCGCACTACCCAAAGTAACTCTTCAAATCACCACTGGCTGGGAAGGACGATACATCAGTTCAAAACAAGACTGAAGGCAGGGACACTACAGGAAGGCTTGGAAGTCGGAGAAATAGAAGAACATGAGGGAAGTAACAAAAAAGTTACCTGTGTGCAAGTCCCTGTGGCCAGCCAGAGAGGCGATCACCTTGATTTGTCACATAGTGCTGTGGAGCTGCGTGTGGAAGAGACATGGCTGTGCCCATCTTCAATGTTGGATCAGAACTCGTGTTTTGGTTGCTTTGGATTTAACCACGGGTGTGCAGACCTAATTGATTGTTTTGATCAGTGATCCCACTGAGCTTTCCAGCCTAATCCCAAGCAAGCAAAGTCTTGGCTTTTCTGAGGTAGCTCTACATTCAACTTTTCTGTTCCAGTCAACTCACAAGGACATTTGTGGTCATCAGATCATGTGTTCTGATGTCTGGTACTTGATGCTCTGCCAAAGGCTTGATTCACTCTTGCCCACATGCTCCCCACGCCCAGTGCATCTGTAGATAGTTGATAAATGTGTGTTGACAGAAATTGCTGTGAATCCTTCAGAGTGACTGAGTTTGCAAAACTCACTGGCCCTTGGTCTACAGCTCTCTTCAGAATCTTTGCAGTAAGATCACCTGATCGTGAGGCTGGGTGCTTTTCCTCGGTGGCTAAGTTGCCCAGAGGGATCCGGTATGGGACCCCCAGATGCTGAGGTCCATTCCAGAGAATAGGGCTTCGAGGAGGACTCCGAAGAGAGAACACTGCAGGGAGCACCACCTGCTTGATAAAAGCATGCTTTCAGGTTTGGCCAGGCTGTGCCATCCTCCTCATGCTGGTGGGGGCACTGGCTACTCCCCAGCTCAAGGTGCCTCTTCAGCCCTGTGAATACCTCTTCCTTCACTCACTTTGGAGCCGTGACATGGAAAGAAGGCACTGCCAGCGTGAGGCCGCCCCCCTCAAAATCCTGCTTGGTGCACCCCCTCTTCATTGAAGGCCCATCTCCTGGAGAAGTTATGGAATGTTCCCTTTATGACGTCGGCCCCAGCTGCTACCAGAGCTCTCTGCTCCCTCTGTCACCAGTCTTCCAGAAAGGAGGGCGGTCCAGGCCAGGCTCTTGTTACCTGAACTCGGAGAAATCCTTCCTGGAGGCCCTGGTGGGGACTTTTGTGCCCATTTTCTCAAAAAATCACTTTGAGAAGAAACGGAAGGCCCTGGAACACTCTCCGGGTCTGCAGGGATGGGCAATCACTGTTTCTCCGGGGGGAAAGTATTCTGTATCACCCACCGCCCCCCTTACCACATCTCTGAAACCCACAGGGTACAGAAGAGAAGGAACACCACGGGGTAAGGAAGATCAAACATTAAAATGGGATTCAGGAGAGGGTTTCTGTCCCCGGGGCACGAGCTGCTCTGGGGCTCGATTCTGAAGCTTTTGTGGCAGAAAAGAATGCTTCAAAACCTGGCGATGCCTCACATTCACCTGGGAAGCTTGTTAAAAATGTGGAATCCTGGGTCTCACTCTAGGATATTCTGAATCAGAGTCACTGGCATGGGGATCAGACATCTCTCTTTGTGACGAGTTCTTTGGGTGGCTCCGAAGCAGCCGCTGGTTCACGCATATCAACGTGTAGAGAGAGCTTTGTGTCAGCAGAGCAGCACACACCCCTTTCACGGAGCCATGGAACTGGGTCGGTTCTGCAGCTCAGGATGGCACCAAATGCAGCTGCGGTCCACACTCGCAGAGCACTGGGCAAATCAACGGTCATTGGGAAAACTGAAGACTTTGGAGAGACTGAACTTCTAACCTGGTTTACGTGACCCAGGGCAGGAGGCAATGCTCCAAAGGACAGAACAGATTTCAAAGGGGAGAAGGCGGGAGGGTTGTGAGAGTATTTGGGGGAACACGGTGATGGCAGGTCTTTGTGGGGCTTGAGAGGGTTTGGGGAAAGAGGGACAAGGAAAGGGGAGTCTCAGTGTGTGTGTGCTGCCCCACCTTCTAAGACCTCGCTGCACACCTCACAATGGTGCTTACAGCGTTGTCGGGTTTGGGTTTGGGAATGTTGGATGTCACATCGTGCTGGGACTGGCCTCGAGGCAGCCCAGTTTGATTCAGGTTGTAGATGTAAAAATACTGCCCTCACAGGATTGTCTGGAGGATTTTGAGATAGCCCACTTAAAATGTCTGTCAAGGGGCACCTGGATGGCTTGGTTAAGCATCTGACTTCGGCTCAGGTCATGATCTCTTGGCTCGTGGATTGGAGCCCCGCCTCAGACTGAGCTAAGAGCCCAGAGCCTGTTTCAGATTCAGTGTGTGTGTGTGTGTGCGTGTGTGTGTGTGTGTGTGTCTGGCCCTCCCCCGTTTGTGTTCTCTCGTTCTCTCTCAAAAAAAATAAATAAAATTTTTTAAAAATAATAAAATAAAATGTCCGTCAAGTAGTAGATGCTTTTAAAAAAATGGTAGCCGTTTCTGGACAAACGATAATTACCAAGTGCTGACCACGTACCACATGTCTCACCGGGCGCTGAGGATACAGAAGGTTAATGAGGAGCTCATAGTTTAAGTGAGCAGCTAACTTTTACCATAAGTACGGGCTCCAGAAAGGTCTGATGTGTGATTCAGACATTGTCATGCACCTGGCTGCCTAAGCTTTGAAGAGGAGTGTGTAAGGAGTAAAACTGCGGATTTAAGAATCTGGCCAGATTCAAGATCGTCTAAGCTGGAAAGTGCCCTATAGAGCCCTTTCATTTCCCACATTTTACTGATGAAGAACTGAGACCTGCAGAGGAGAAAGACTTAGGACTGTTGATAAACTGTTACTATTTTATTAAGTGTTTAAAGATGTGCTCATTATTATAGGGCATCTCAAGAAATTAGTACAATATAACCCTTCTCAAGAGATAGATACAGCACGAAACCTATAAAGTCAGTGCTGAAATTTACCTAAGGAACATCTGATTCAGGTTGCTTTTTGAACTAATGAGGAAACCGGGGACGGATTTTATTTTGTTTACTGCTGAGTCACAGCCTGCAGGTGGATGCATTTGAGCAAGATTTCGGGGGAGGGGTTTGATAAATGACAGTGCAATAGTCTTGCACTTCTTCTTCCGGAACCGTGTTGATAAACTGCTCCTCAAACACATTGCCTTTCTTTTCATGACAGACTGGTTTTATCTGGCCAAGGAGCTATAAGTTAACGGCAATGAAGAAAGGTGAAAAATGTACAGACGTGACATGTCTACACACAGACAAAGGATACAAGTGTAAGGTAGGATACATTTGAATGCAGAGCAACAGAATGCCTAACAATGGCTTAAGCAACAAAGATATATAATTACCCTATGCAGCAAGACCAGAAGTCTGGAGACACAGGCTTCCAAGTTTGGTGTGTTGCCTCAATCTGTCATTGGACACCCAGGCTTTTGAAAATCTTTTCTTCTCTGCCATCCTCAGTATGTTGACTTTTTGTCCATAGGCTGACAAACCTAAACTGCTTGTCTCACCTCCAAACATCATGCTTTACATGCATTCAAAAAAGGGGGGGAAAAAAGGCAGTGGACTTTCTCGCTGTATCTGTTTATCAGGGAGCAAAATCCTTTCCAGATACTTGTTGCAGAATTTTGCCACTTCGAGAGCTAGATCTGTGTGATGGGCCCGCCAGTCCTCCGCAAAGGGAAGTGAGGTGATTCTGTGTGGCTCAGATCGATGACAATTCACCTCCAGGGTCTGAAGGAGGGTTCCTTTTGCTCTGAGATGTTACTTTTCAAACAATGTGAAATTTTATAAAGACGAGGCTGGGAATAGCTATTGGGAACGGAAAATGGTGTGTGCTACATAGTAGGTGAAATGCGTAGATCCTGGAGTCCTTTTAGGAGGAACGTATCGTAAGAACACTGTCTAGGTAGATTTAGTTAAGCACATGGGTGTAGAGTCAGGCATGCTTGGTTTGAATCCTGGCACCGGCACGTACTCACTATTACTCAGTTTTCTCATCTATAAATCGGGGTAATAATGCCTACCTCATAATTTTGGTGGCATTATTATGATTATCACTATTACTATTATAGTTGTTGTTATTTGGCAAATAGTGAATGAAAAATATTGTGCAATTATTAAGGACTTGAAACAGTGTCAAGCACATAGTAAGCACTCAAGAAATGTTACCTGCCTTTATTCTGGAATCGTTGGCGCTGTATATTAAGTTCTGTTTATCTTCATTCGAGTCAGAATTATATAAGATCATCCTCTCTTACCCAAGCCTGTTCCTGCACTTCTGTAAATATAAGACAGCATCTGGCATAGATGGGTCCCCTCCTTGGGGGAGTGGGAAGGGGCTTCTCTTTTTTAGCCTAAGAAATATGGGCAGAATCTTGCTGGCACTCCCTTCTAGTTTTTAAATGGCTCTAGAGTGAATCTTATTTTAAAAGCTTACTCGGGCCCAGGATCCATTTATTTGATCTCAAATTGGATGTTTGCCTCTCAGGTCCAAACCAAAACAACGATGCAATTACCATGTCTGCTTTACATTTCTGGCTCCTGGAGAAGTATGCTTGGCCAGCACCTCATCTCCCAAGATGCTGGGGCCCAGAGCCGGCGGGGATTTCTGTCCCAGACCCAGCAAACTGAACTGATCTGGAAAATATAGAAATTTTCAGAAGACTAGCAAAATAGTTGCCTCCACTCAGCGTGCAACACTGACAGAAGGGCATGTTTGCTCAGAAACCAGTTGCCAGAGTTCCGGGCGTGTGTGACAGCAAGTGGGGCTGATTGCGAGGGGTCGAGCCATCACTGTTGTCATTCTTTCTAAGATGGCAAATGGGCCAATCTGTTCAAGGTCCTTTCACCCACGTACCCTTTTTTTTTTAATTTTTATTTAATGTTTTATTTATTTCTGAGAGAGAGAGAGAGAGAGAGCATGAGCAGGGGAAGGTCAGAGAGAGAGGGAGATACAGAATCTGAAACAGCTCTGAGCTGTCAGCACAGAGCCCGAAGCGGGGCTCAAACCCACAAGCCGCGGGATCATGACCTGAGCTGAAGTCGGAGGCTTAACCGACTGAGCCACCCAGGCGCCCCTCGCCCACGTACCCTTGATACGCTTTGGCATGATGGATTGCCCGGATCTTACTGCTACTTTTCTATTTCTTCCCAAGAGCCTCCCCGAGAGTTGTGTATACAAACCAGAAAGAGGTCGCCTGTGAGGGTCTCAGTGCCAGGAATCGATGGGCTTCAGACCACAACTAACAAACCTCTGGCTTCCCAACGTGGGGGAAAGGAAAACTTGCATCTCTTCACGTGCTGATTTCAGCGTAAACTCTGCTGGGCTTTTACTTACACAAGGTGTCTTTACTGAACTTGAGAAAGCTCTTGAAACGGGCAAATGTGGGTTTGGGGTGATCATCTTGGAAACTGGGAAGCCCAGGGAGCCAGCAGGTGGGGCATTAGTTCATCGAGGCCTCTGATCACAGAATGTTGTGTAAGTCGTGGCTCCAAGCAACCGTTTGCTGTTGCTTTTCTTGGCTTCCTTTCAAGGGTCAGGGAGCCTGGCTTCAAGAAGTGACCTAGGTTCTGTGTCTCTGCTGCGCATGAGACATCTTCCCTTTGAGGAGCTGGACCACTTCTGCCTTCTTCTGGGTCCCCGGCCTGATGACTGTCCTTCACCTCCACAGATTTCTTTTGTTTTTGATGCACACAAATGCTGTCTGTCTGTCTGTCTGTCTCTGTCCTTGCTGTAGGTTGGTGATGGTGATGGTGCTGAAAATAGGCTCTTCCAGTGTCACCCTGCAGCAAGTCCTTGACTGGTGATAGAAGAATTGCACAAGCCGTCTGCCTCACTCACATCAGGAAACAGGCCGCCAGCCCGCGGGGAGCATGGCTGGGCAAGGTAGCAGACGCAGGGCCACTCCATCAGATGTGGCGTCCCCAGACTCGAATTCCCTCACGATCCAGGTGTGTAAGAGCAGAGCGACAATGGCTCACTGAGAGAATGTTTCCCCCAATGCAAGCTACCACTTGGCAGTGGCTGATTATTCCTATGGAGGAATGCAAGCCCTGTGTTGTGGGAAATATTTAATTTTTCAGGAGAAAGAATTAGGAACAATTAAAATAGTGTTTTGGTGCACTCCTGGGTGGTTTGGTCAGTTAAGCATCTGACTTTGGCTCAGGTCATGATCTCACGGTTCATGGTTCGAGCCCCATAATGGGCTCTGAGCTGACAGCTCAGATCCTGGAGCTTGCTTCAGATTTTGTCTCCCTCTCTCTCTCTGCCCCTCCCCTGCTTATGGTCTCTCTCTCTCTCTCTCAAAAATAAATAAATATCTTTTAAAAAGATAAAATAGTGTTTTTAACTTCTGTGAAGAAAAACTATTTTGCCTTTCAGGTGAAATCCCCTGGGATTTAAAGGTCAGCCCCTGATTGCATATGAGCTGAACCCACGTGACTATCAGAGTGGCCCCATGCCGCCTCATGGGGAACCTCTCAGCTGACAGATTTGTTGATGCCTTCATCTATCCTGGTCACATCCAGACTTCCAAAGGCTTCCTGTCCAGCTTACAGAGCTGACTGACGTTTTAAGTACTGTACAGTCTTTCTGGAAGGAGGTGAGCATAACTTGTGAATTACAAATAAAAAAAATTAAATGCTCCTTGTTTGTTTGTTATCGCTGGCAAGCACTTATATAGTCCATCTTGCATACGGAATGTTGTAATGGGAATGTGAGAGGAAGCACATTTGGCATGAAAACTATTAAGCATCAAGCTTACGGTCCAGACAGGCTTGGGTTTGAATATCGGTTCCTCTATTTTCTGGAGGCTTGACCTTGGACAAATTACTCAGACCCTTACTTCCCTCATTCATTACATGTGGAAGAGAACACCTCCTTCGTGTGGCCCTGCTGTGGGGTTGAACGAGGAAATACAAGAGCAGAGAGCCTAGCACAGTGGGAGGGTCAATAGTGACAGCTATTATTAGCAGCCCAGATCCACACTTTGGAAATACTGACCTGACATTTGCTGATAGGAAGTTGATTATAATCTTAATGTTTCCCACTTCATGAGAATATTCATGTTTCATTGAACAAATATTAACGTATTGGGTTAGAGGTGCTATCCTAGAACTTCTATTACATACATTTTTTTAAATTTTTATGTTTATTTATCTAGAGAGAGAGAGAGAAAGCGCGCGCACAAGCAGGGGAGGGACAGAGAGAGAGAGAGAGAGAGAGAGAGAGAGAATCCCAAGCAGGCTCATGCTGTCAGCACAGAGCCCAACATGAGGCTCTATCTCACAGCCCTGGGATCATGATCTGAGCCGAAATTAAGAGTCAGATGCTTAGGTGACTGAGCCACCCAGGTGCTCCAAACCTCTATTATATTTCTAAGGTCTGAAAAGTTCTGAAATCTGAAACACATTAAACTCCACAGGTTTTAGATAAAGAATAAAGAATCTATAGCCTTAACAACATATCAAGAGGTGGAGAATGAACCCAAAACTGCATGACTGCTGGAAGGTGAGAGCAAATAAATGATTAGAGATGGGGGGGTTAATAGGGGGGTTAAATCTGGGAAGGTTTCCTGGAGGGGGTGAACTTTGAGCCTGATTTCAGGAGAAATGAAAGAACTGCATTTGGTAAAGAGGAGGCAGAACATGCTCATAAGGTTACTGAGTGCCTTTCCAAGGCTCCTAGCAAACCAAACTGCTTTCAGGGCTGTGCAATGCCTGGGAGAATGAGTGGTCGCCTTTAGAAAGATGCACCTGGGAACTTGACAGGGAACAGACTCTATGGCTGCGGAGAGTTTGAAGACCGGATTCAGAGCACGCGCATTCTGATGAAGCATTGTTGGAGTGAATGCACATTTCACGTCACTGTCACGTGGCCCCTGAGGGTACCTTTGTCTCCCCGAGCTTGGGCATTCTTGTGTTTCTTTTTTTTCTTTTCTTAAATAGTTTATTGTCAAGTTGTTTTACATATAACACCCAGTGCTCATCCCCACAAGTGCCCTCCTCCATGCCCNTAAGTCGCAGGATACAGAATCAATGTACACAAATCTGTTGTATTTTTATACACCAATAATGAAGCAACAGAAAGAGAAATCAAGAAACTGACCCCATTCATAATTGCACAAAAAACCCCATAAAATACCTAAGAATAAACCTAACCAAAGATATAAGATAGCTGTATGATGAAAACCATAGGAAAGTATGAAGGAAATTGAAGACACAAAGAAATGTAAAAACATTCCATGCTCATGGATCAGAAGAGTAAATATTGTTAAAATGTCTTTACTACCCAAAGCAATCTACACATTCAACACAATCCCAATCAAAATTGCACCAGCATTCTCAAAACTAGAACAAACTATCCTAAAATTTGTATGGAACCACAAAAGACCATGAATAGCCCAAGTAATATGAAAAAAGAAAACCAAAAGGGGAGGCATCACCATCCCAGACTTTAGCCTCCACTGCAAAGCTGTAATCATCAGGACGGTATGGTACTGGCACAAAAACAGACACATAGACCAATGGAATAGAATAGAGAACTCAGAACTGGACCCACAAATGTATGGCCAACTCATCTTTGACAAAGCGTGAGAGAGTATCCAATGGAGAAAAGACAGTCTCTTTAACAGATGGTGCCGAGAGAACTGGACAGCAACATGCAGAAGAATGAAACCAGATCATTTTCTCACACCATACACAAAAAAACTCAAAATGGATAAAGGACCTGAATGTGAGACAGGAAACCATCAAAACCCTAGAGGAGAAAGCAGGAAACAACCTCCTTGACCTCCACCGTAGCAACTTCTTACTTGACACATCTCCAAAGGCCAGGGAATCAAGAGCAAAAATGAACTATTGGGACCTCATCAAGACAAAAAGCTTCTGCGTGGCAAAGGAAACAAATAAAGCTAATAGGAAACTGACAGAATGGGAAAAGATAGTTGCAGATGACATATCAGATAAAGGGCTAGTATCCAAAATCTATAAGGAACTCACCAAACTCCACACCCAAAAAACAAATAATCCAGTGAAGAAGTGGACAGAAGACATGAACAGACACTTCTCTAAAGAGGACATCCAGATGGCCAACAGACACATGAAATGATGCTCAGCGTCCCTCATCATCAGGGAAATATAAATCAAATCATGTCTTTCTTCATATGACTTTTGCATATGCCAATGAGCAAGTGATGCATTTATAGATGCTCTCCTGGAGCTGGAACCATGGCGAGCCAACATTCCTAAACTGCAAGTCCTAGATCTTTCCCCGCTCTACTTGTCTGTGTCTAATAACCTGGAGATGGAGATGAAGAGATGTTCTGGCTGAACAGACAGAGGCTGGGGGCAGGGCAGGGACAAAAGCTGGTTTATGTTTCAGAAAAGCTCTCTGACACTTTGTGCATAGAAGATGGGCCATACAAGTCTCAGAAAACATGTCTTGGAAATGGCTTGGAAACTTGCCTCCCAGCACTAACAGGGCCAGATACATGCTGCTTTAATTTATTAACAAACACGATGCCCATCTTGGCAAGGTCACCTCCCAGCATGGAAAACAGTGCATTGATGACACATTAAATTTTTTAATGTTTGTTATTTTTTTTTTAGAGAGACAGAATGCAAGCAGGGGAGGGGCAGAGAGAGAGAGAAAGACACAGAACCTGAGGCAGGCTCCAGGCTCTAAGCTGTCAGCACAGAGCCCAGTGCGGGGCTCAAACCCATGAATCGTGAGATCATGGACTGAGCAGAAGTTCAGCACTTAACTGACTGAGCCACCCAGGTGCCTTGATGTGCACTGATGACACCTTAAATATGGTGCAGAACCCGCACCTCCTTCACCCTGTGGGAGCAGTGGTGGTAGCAGGACAAGGAGGGCACATGACAAGAAGCTTCCATGGTGACATTTCATTATAGTTAGAGATGCTACTTCTATTGCCTGCAGGACAATTGCTGGATGGGAGCTAAGAGTAACAGGAGAGGCAGAAAAACACTAAACACTTCCTGGGACACCAACTTCTGTGTTATCCTTTTCTAGAGGGAGCGGCCCCAGGCTCTTGACTCTAATGCAGAGTTCCCAAGTCCTTCTAATGAGAAGATACTTTTATTTTCTCAAAGTCTTATACTCAGCGATGGGCATAGTGGTTCCAGGAAGATCAGGTGGACATGGGTTGCATGGGGACTGACAGGTTTATTGAAAACTCAGAGTATTAGAAGGGATGCAGAAAAGACACAACATGTAGGTACCTATGGAGAGCCCCGTAGATATTGGAGAACAAAGGGTAGTCTCACTTGACTACTTGAAAGTGACAATTTGCTGGTTGGAAATCCCTGGTTTGAGGCAGCCTTATCAATCCAGTTGTGGTTTATCCAGTTGTTTTATCTGAAATTTCCACACACACATCTGCAGGGTTGAAGTTACAGTTCTCCCCTATTATACATGTGTTGGAGAGGGCTTCCTCACCGCTGTGTTGGTTCTAAGGGGCCATCTTCACTTAACAGATGGCCCAACACTCTTCTCAAGATTACCATTTTATTCACATTTTATTTTATTTTTGTTTTAAAATTTTTAATGTTTTATTTATTCCTGAGACAGAGAGACAGTGTGAGCAGGGGAGGGTCAGAGAGAGAGGGAGACACAGAATCTGAAACAGTCTCCAAGCTCTGAACTAGCTGTCAGCACAGAGCCCAACGCAGGGCTCGAACCCACGAAATGAGATCATGACCTGAGCTGAAGTCGGACTCTTAACCGACTGAGCCACCCAGGCGCCCCTAAATTTTCACATTTTAGATTCCAGTAACAGCACTGGTAGTGGTCTGGAGGGTAACCACAGCTCAACCTGCATTGAGTACTGTGTATCAGACTTTCCTGAATAGGACGCTTTATCTCACACAATCCTCACTACGCCACTCTGTGGCGGGTGCTACAGTGGTTTCCACTTACAAGTGAAGAAACAGAAGCTTTAAAGAGCTAAATAAGGACACATGGTCGTTAAACACCAGAATGAGGATTTCAATCCAAACAGATCTACTGAAACCTGTGCTGAGTTCTCAAAAAATACAGAGTTTCTACCATGGTCAAAACACTGCTTCCAATGTGGCAGGGTTTCAGAATCCCTGCCCTCTGGAGACTCTCATTGCATCCAAGGGAGAGAAGGCATCACAGGTCAAATGAAACTAGAACGCAATTTAGGAACACAGGGGATGAGTAGGGTGCAGTCAAGATGTCAGACAGAAGAGCCAGGGAAACTGGGATGGCTCCAGGAGAGACCCACAGAGGAGAGAAGGGAGACTGAGGAGGCCTGGGAACCAGAGTGTCAGAAGATGAGGCAAGGCACTGAAACAAGGGACATGGCCAAAATGTGTGGGCCTGCGATGTGCTTGGTGGGTTTGAGTGACAAGTGGCAGGTTGACTAGAGAGAAGTTCTTGAGGGAACAACAGGGAAGAGGTACTTTGGACTGGAAACTGTGAGAGACTGAAGGGGAAAGATGAAGAATTTGTGTTTCATTCTCTGAGTAAGGGGGACTAGTAAAGTTATCTGAGTGTTAGCATTATATATTATTTTAGGAGAAGCTACTGGCAGGGACACCAGCGTGGCTCAGTTGGTTAAGGGTCCAACTCTTGACTTTGGCTCAGATTATGATCTCACAGTAGGGTCATGAGATCAAACCCCATGTTTGCTCTGCATTAACAGCATGGATCCTGCTTGGGATTCTCTCTCTCTTTCTCTCTCTCTGCCCCTCCCCTGCCAAAGTAAATAAATAAACATTAAAAAAAATTTTTTTAAAGGAAGTGTTACTGTCAGAAATGTGCCAGTGGATCATAGGCAAAGACCCTTGGAAACAAGCCAGGAGGCTGATGAAAGAGGGCAGACAGAACTCAGAATTCCAGGGTCCTATGACTTCAGAGTTGATCGAATGGAGGATGTGATGGCCACTATGTGTCTGAGAGGGGGGTGAGGTGATTACTCTGAGGTGCTGCAGCTAAATCATTCCCAAAGACAAGTGTCTGGACTAACCACAGACCTGGAACTTTGCGCATAGGAAATTTACAACTAATTAATGTACTTCTATTCCTCTCCCCAATTTAATTATTTCAAGGATTTTAAACAAGTATTGCCTCTTTTGACCTCACCAGCACATAAGTCCGTTTTTATAATAGCACATCCTCTAATTGAAACAGTTGCTTATGATCTCAGAAAAAAGGCTCTTGATGTACCTGCCCTTCATCGCTCAACCTCAGGATTTTAAAACTCTTTGCTCTTGGCTCAACACAACAGAGACCAAGGGCTGCCAGCGTTTTTCAAGACCGTGACTCTCCTTGACAGGTCATAATCTTAGAGGACTGCCCATCCCCTGAACTCCTTTATGAGCCTGGGTTAGAAACATGAAGAATGGAGAAATAGAGATGAATTAAATAGAAAAAAATTTTTAGAAAGGAAAAAGTGAGATATAATCCTAAAACAAGAAAAATTAAATGAAGGGAAAGAATTTTTTAAAGAGAATGTTGGCGGGGGGTTGTTTGTTTGTTTGTTTAGGAACTAGTTTCTTCTTTTTCTTAAAAGGCAGTTTGGGAATCCTGGACCACTCCCTGTCCCTCACCGTTATCATGGGCTGTTCGACCTTTGCTTGTAAAGCCCTTGTCACCTGTGTCTCCAGTCACTTGAACAGCAAAGCCTGGAATGTGGTCCAGACAGGGATTGCTCATGGGCTCCAGTGGGCAGAAGCTGAAGTTCTTTTTAGCTACCGGGAAGGAAGAGCAAAGTCAGGAAGAACTGGTGTGGGGCAAAGCCTTTCTTTGGCTGGACGCCCGTGTGCACGATGCCCAGCTCTGGCCCCTGAGACACTCCAAGTCTACAAAGAAAGGGCTCAGAAAGCATCAGCGGGCACCCGTTGAGCCCTGGGGGCATTTGGCCAGATTGCTCTGGATTTTCTCAGAGCTCCATCAGTTAGAGCCTGTGGGGAAGGATGTGAGGTCCAGGTTGGACCAGTCATAGATCAAAGGATGCCAGAGCTCTTGGGTTACAGAAAGGACTAAACCCAGCCCATTATGTGGCTACTGGATGTGATTTATCCAAGGTCCCACAGCTGGAAAACAGTATGGGGGCCCAGGGCTCTCTCCACTTTCTCCCGTATTTTTCACAGAGCTGTTGGAAAGATGACTGACGTGGTATGTGTAAAAATGCTTTATAAATTGTAAAAGGTAGACACACATGATCCATTATATGTGCGTGTGCATGTGTGCATTGTAAACAGAAGGCACTACTAGACGATGAACACGTAGAGTCTGGATAAGGCCTTGGATTCTGAAGACAGGCTTAGGATTAACCACCACACTCCACCATCCACTTAACTGCTTAATTTTCACTTCGTTTCTCTGAACCATACTTTTCCCATCTACAAAATGGGAGTAACAATTGTGTCGACCTGACTATGTGTGGTTGTTGTTTGGCTCAGGCCCGGCATACAGGCAATTCTTAGTAAATCCTATCAAGCAGATGAAGTGATGCAGTTCACTTGTTCAAAATACCCTTAGATGTTATGTTCATGCCCAGAAAGCTTGTTTCCACCTCAGCTCATGCCTGGCACAGAAAAGCGGTCAACGGCTGTCTGTTGAATCCATGCACAGACAAACCTCTTAGTTTTCTTTAACACTTGTAGTCAATGAGTGATGCCAGAGCAGGGTGGTTGGGTGTTGACTACCCGGAGTATGAAGTGTGGGTGCCGGCAGGCTGTAAGTGAACTTACAGGAGTTAGTAAATAAGTCTTAAACTACAGGGTCTCTGGTGCACTTGGATAGCATTCCTATGCAACCATTCCTTGGAAGAGGTTTCTGAAGAATAGGTCCCAAGTCTCCACACATCCAAGAATTGTTATGATTTATTTTCTCATCCTAAATAAGTATGCATTTTTATATCTAATTATATATTCATAATTTCATATTTTTTCCTAAGGAGAGCCCCCTAAATAGTACAAGTTTTAGACACAACGTGCCTGGATCTACCCCTATATGTTTTTCCCAGGAGAATAAGCTAATTGGGATCACCTTTCTCCATCAAAGAGTTAATGTTCATGTCCAGAGCAGGCCTCTGACAGCAAATCTAACCCAATATAAATTGAGTTCTGTGGTCTTTGTTGCCTTGTAGCGGCAGACAAGGCCATGAAAGACACAGATGTGATGGTGTAAAGGAAAACTTATCCTAAATGTAGACTAGAACAGAATTTTTAGTGAGATGAAGTTTAGAATCTGGTTGTGGGAAGAAATTAGCATTTCTGATAAAATTCTTAACCTATTTTCTGGAAACTATAACGGGATTAAGACTTGCTCTGAGAAAACTAACCACCCACTCACCCACCCACCCAGCTGACTGTCAGTTAAATGTCTAGTGACCTTCAACTGAACATCCTTTTGTATCTAGTCAAACGATGATTATCTACATGTTCTCTCTTCCTCTATAGTTTTCTTGCTAACGGGAGTCTTTGGATCGGCCTACCAGAGGCTATGTCTCTTGTAGCAAGATTACAGCAAATCTTTGGCTGATCTCATCACCAGACGGTCCGACACACTCTTCCCCAATGCTGTTTGTCATCCTTTGAACTACCGCTACAATCCTCACCACTATGGATATTCCTTTGGGATTTCCCTTCTATATTTTGTCTCATTAAATGTCCTTGTGGAGCTGGCTTCTCTCCCCAACTGAATAACAAACAATTTTTTTTTAAACAAAGATACAACATCATGTTCACTTTGTTCATCTTTCTGCCTTTTCCCTGCCTCACTCTCTGACTGCTCATTCCCCCCAGGGTCTAGCACAGGGATGATGCATTACTAGGACTCAATATATATTGCACCGGGGACTGGTTGTTTCCTAGGAGATGCCAGGAAGTGAGCCATGTTGTGTCCCAGGCCACTTTAGCCTGGTCAAGGTGATGCATCTGCCAGACTCAAGGTCCCTCCGTCATGACCCAGAGCCACAAGCCAGAGTCACAAACCCAGGGCCTGGAGCACAGGAGAGGAGAACGGCATATGCTTTTTGGATTAGGGGCTTCAAGTGTGGTGGGCAAACTTACAGCAGAGAATGCTTCTCTATTTCCTACAGTTTGGTACCCAAAGCCTTTATTTTTGTCTGTATATCAAGTAATATTTGAAATTTCATAGTTACGGGCTTGGTTCAAGAAGAAATGGGCTCATCACACACACACATGGCCCTCAAAGTCATCCTTTGACCTACTATTGAATTCACTCTTAGTGATTGATCAAAAGGTCTGACTGGGCTCAGGTGCAGACGTTCCCACTCTCTTTGCATGTGACCTCGGTGAGCCACTTAATCTCTCCGAGCCTTATTTGCCCATTTGTAAAATGTAGGTTCGCCAATGCTCAGTAATGAAATGGACCCTTTTAAATTTCAGTTTCTTCAATTGCAAAATGAAAATTATAGAATAGATGGGTTATATAACTGCCCAGGATTTTGCACTTTTAAAAATTCTCGAGTGTGTAGTGAGGTGCTTTGGGTTTGCACATCAAAATGTTGGAACCCTCTTGGCTTGAAACTGACAAAAGGGTTATTCTAAGGCTACTGGCATTTTGCTGCCTTTAACCCAAGAGTGGAAAGTGGCCTTTAGGGCAGAGTCTTGCTTCTGAAGAAATAGCTTGGTTGAGTCTTCTTTTTGTTTAAGTGAATGTAAGTCAAGTAGCTATTCTTTCTTTCTTTCTTTCTTTCTTTCTTTCTTTCTTTCTTTCTTTCGTTCGTTCGTTCGTTCTTTCTTTCTCGCTTTCTTTCTTTCTCGCTTTCTTTCTTTCTCACTTTCTTGCTTTCTTCCAAGACTTTGAAGTTTGTAAAGTAATCCAAATGCAAAAAGCTTAGCCTGGGATTTGAATATTTTTAATCATATAAAATTACACATAGTAAGGATGGATATAAGGAAAGAATACAGCTTTAGAAAAATATACATTTGTTTTTTTACCCTCCACTCTTTTTCCCGGCAGAGTTGTGCTAAATTTGAGGCAGTAAGCAGAATAAAACTAAGAATACTCACCCCCAGGATTGTTGTAAAATGCTTGCTTAAACAATGTGTTCTGTGCATTGTAAAGTGCTGCATGAGCAGTAGTGGCTTTTATTAACAAAGTGCAGCGGGCTGTCCTCTAGTTCCATTCCAGCCTGTGGCCCTGGAGGTTGGGGACTCCCAAGGCTCGTTGGTCATGGGGTGCAGTGGGGTGGAGTGGGGGAGGATGCTGAGGCCGCGGAACAAGGCCGCAAGGATGAGGAGCCTGGCCTGACGTTGTGGGAGGCCCCAGCGCTGGGTGGGCCACTCAGTGCCCCTCTGGTCGCACCTTTTGGCACTTATGGGTCACAGCCCAAGTCTATTTAGTCCGGTGTATAAAGGCTCTTTGCCTCACTGTCTGTGTCTTTCTTCTGGTCCCAATTCCTGTGATTTTAGGGCCTTCACTGCAAAAGCATTCATTAAACCCTTTTCTGTCTGTCATGGGGCTGGTTGGTTTATCAGGCTGAACCCGGAATGTGGAAGGCGAGACTGTCTCTCTTCCCTGGAGGGTGGGAAGAGCATCACGCCCATAGGTGGTGGGGGATCAGGATTACATCTCTTCTCTCTTACCTCGCCCCACACGGCAGCGTATTCACATAGTCCTTTCAAACACACACATACAGAGTTCTCCCCCGAAGGAATTCTCTCTCTGTCTCATGGCAATAGAACAAATGTGTGAAGAATGTGGCAGACAGAGCAGATGTAGAAGACCCCTCCCACTTTTAGCACACAGAAATGCTCAGTAAAACATTTTTTAATTTATTTAAATATGTAGCTGAGTTATGTATTTTTAAAAGCCATATCTTAAAGAAAGAGAAGAAAATTCTTAGGTGTCAGGAAAAAAAAGAGGACCAGAAAACTTGAGCAGTAGATGGGGGCAAATGCCAGAATAGTCAGGCTGGGGGCACCTAGGTGGCTCAGTTGGTTAAGTGGTCGGTTTCGACTCAAGTCATGATCTCAAGGTTTGTGAGTTCGAACCTCACTTTGGGCTCTTTGCTGACAAAGCAGAGCCTGCTTGGGATTCTCTATCTCTCTCTGCCTCTCTCTCTCTCTCTCTCTCTCAAAATAAATAAACTTAAAAAAATAGAATAGTAGGGACTGAGAAGAAGGGGAAGGGCAGAGGGGGGAGGGCAGAGGGGAGAGGACTCAGATAAAAGCTTTCAGGACCAGGTGAGGATTTTATTGCCTACCTGGAAATAAGAAGGGAGACCTCAGGCCTGTGCAAGGTGGGGGTTGAAAGGGAATCCCCTACAATCTAACTAGGAGCCTCAAAGGGAGTCCCTTCCTAGAAGGGCACACTAGATGGTCTGGGGACCCTGCTATCTGTTTGAGACCCTCCACAGAAACAACATCACCTTAGAGAAACCACTTCTAAGTATGAATCATGCTAGAATATTCAGTCAAAATTACCTGGACAGTGCAGAATGCCAGTTTGCCCATCTGAGAAATGGAAATGATAACTGATCCAACCAATAAACACATCAGGGTCCTGGCAGAGGCCACCGAGGAACCTTTCTAGTGATGAATCCACAATCCTGGACATGTGACAGTCTGAAAGAAATAATCTGTGCTGCTGGTGAGCTTAAAATTTAAAAAAAAAAAAATCAGAGGCCACATCCAGAAACAACTTTCATGAGGAAAAGGTGTTCAAAATGTGTTTAATATCCTAAAAATTAAAGAAGATCAAATAATGTTTAAAAAAAGACTATAGGGGCACCTGGGTGGCTTAGTCGGTTAAGCGTCCGACTTTCGCTTAGGTCATGNCACCTTTAGTTTTTGCCCTCTTGGGTCTATCCATGCTTCTACTTCACAGCCTTCACCTGAAGGACCCTCTAGAATCACTGTCTGAGGCTTTCCTGGCAGACTAAAAGCTACAGGAATCTGGGTTGAGGGGGCTAAGAGTTAGGGTGAGCATCTGGCCTGGTTTGCTCAGGACAAGGTTTCCTGAGGCTCTGGACTTTCAGTGCTGAAACTGGGAAAGTCCAGAGAACCAGGATGGCAAGTCACCCTACTAACAGGACAAGTGCAGGACCACGGGCCCCCACCCCCAAGAAATGGCTCAGGGGAATTGAGGAACTTATTTGGGGGTTATAATCAGTGGAGCAAAAGATCANTAAGTCACCCTACTAACAGGACAAGTGCAGGACCACGGGCCCCCCCCCCCCAAGAAATGGCTCAGGGGAATTGAGGAACTTATTTGGGGGTTATAATCAGTGGAGCAAAAGATCACCAGGCTAGACTG
Source organism: Crocuta crocuta (assembly GCF_008692635.1). Lineage (NCBI taxonomy): Eukaryota > Metazoa > Chordata > Mammalia > Carnivora > Hyaenidae > Crocuta > Crocuta crocuta. The sequence goes on from NW_027532830.1 coordinate 112,075, forward strand.
AGTTTTCTTTGGATCTCATACTTTTCTTTTCCTGAATATAGAGCTGAGGGTAGAAGAAGCTGACCAGGGCTCATATCACGGCTCTGCCAATGGTCACCAACACTGCTGCCTCCCTTGGTCATTCCCTCTGCTCCTGCCTCCAGAAAAAGCCCTGAAGTCTAGTCTCTTCAGTGACCATGTGATCCACGGATACCCAAGGTTAGGCTACTGATTTATTTAACATCTGGCAGTATTGGAGACAATGAAATTCTAGCACAGTCAGGGAGCCTAGGCTGTCCCTTCAAGGGGGAACAGCCTAAGACTTGACCCGTTTCACCTGGTTTGGCCAAGTGTTTGTAAGATGGATCAACTTATTTCCTCTCTGGGATCTGACTCCACACTTTGACTGGGAGAGAAGTCTGCCCCACATGGCTGTGCTCCCATTTATGCTATTCTTTCTCTATTTGTTCAGAAGCACGGAATAGGCATCTATTGGTGGTCAGAAGAGCCACATGCATCCCGCCATTGTATGTTGGAGTTACCTTGTACTGGCTCCGAGCAGCCAGCTGCCCAATTTTCAGGAAACTAGACGATCTGCTACTGAAAATTAATGAACTCAGCAATTAAGAAAATTACAATTAGATTATATTAAAACAAAGGTGATTAAGTACGTAAAACTCACCACTTCCTAATAATTTTACTATTGTCTATGTCCTCATGTATATGGTAGAAACAGTCTACAACAGGGCCACTGAGGGTGTCTCTCCCCACCTTGGGGTGGTAGCTTACACCAGCATTACACCCAAATCAGCCTTCTGCCCTCTGAGAACCACTTGTGAAACATCCACCTGCACACTGCTACGTATTCTCATTTATTGAGAGCCTACTATGCGCTAGGCATAGTTCCAAGAGCTTCGTAAATATCTACCACTCATCCAGCCAGCACTGAGGCATTGCACACAATATGTCAAGTATTATTATTATCGTTCATCATTAGCTAACCTTTGATTGAGTGTTTACTGTGTGCCTTGGCACTCCCCTAAGCACTTTTCAGGAAGTAGCTGCTTAATCCTTGGGATAATCCTTTGAGGGAGGTTCTACCATTATCCTTATTTTACATATGAGAACAGTGAGGCACTGAGAGGTGAAATGATTTTCCCAGATCTGCACAGCCAGTGGTTTGCAGGTCTGTAGCAGAACCCAGCAATCTGACTCTGGACCCCTTGCTCTTAACCACGAGGCTCTCCTGACTCTCATTGTCTCTCAGCAGTGTTGGATGCAGCTGTGAACAAGGAAGGTCCCTGCCCTCAAAGGGCGTACATCCTCGTGGGTAGGGAGAAGACGTTAAACAACAAACATGTAAATATGTTAATGTCAGATGTGGTCAGTGCCGTGGATCTGTTTGAGGGTAACACCCTCAATAGGAGAAAACACTGCAATACAGAAGGTACGTAACTTCATTTATCTTTTTCTTTTAATTTTTTTTTAGAGAGATGGTGTGCAAGTAGGGGACAGGCAGAGGGGGAGGGAGAGAGAATCTCAAGCAGGCTCCATGCTGTCAGTGCAGAGCCTGACGCCGGGCTTGATCTCACAACTGTGAGATCATGACCTGAGCTGAAATCAGGAGCTGGATGCTTAACCGACCTAGCCACCCAGGTGCCCTGATCTTATGTTTAATCTAATAGTATCCCCATTTTCCAGATGAGGAAACCGAGGCTCAGCTAAGTTAAAACCATACCTGAGGATACAGAGCTAATAAATGGTAGAGCCGGGATTCACACCTACAATCGCCTGGTTCCCAAGTCTGTGCCTAGTGCCCCTACTTGCCTGGCTTCCTCTGCTTCCTCAGGCTCTCAGGTTACCAGGCCCTTAGTCTAAGCTTCCGTTCCCTCTGCAAACTCAGCCCAGCTGCAATCTGCCCTGTGTCCACCCTCCTTTGTTTCTCTGTCCCCCAAAGCCACATGAAAGGATAAACAAGTTCCAGCTCACAGCGATGCTGCAAGCTGGCAGGGCTGGGGGCTCCTGAGAAGCCAGCATGAGCGAATGTAGCATCTGTAGCACGGAACCATCCACACTGCCTTTTTCTGCGTCGGTCACCAAGGGGGCTTTGTCTGCGAAAACAGACTTATTGTGGCTAATATAGGTCGCAGGTGGGAAAGGCCAGGGACTGACAAAGAGTTTAACTGGATTCCATTAACACTCAAAACAAGCTCAGAGGATGGGCATGGCAGGGGCTTGCAAGATCGGCTCTTTCAAGCACCCACATTGTCCCACTGGAAATACTGTATTTAATGTCAACTTGGTTTGACCTTTAGTTTTGGTGGCATTTACTAATTCTATGAAAGCAGCCATTTCTCACTTCCCTTGAAGCTTAACAGAAAATCAGACCATTAGTTAAGCCCAGCCCAGCCCATGAGGAGGAAAAGTCTCTAAAATGTTTCCCCCACAACCTGAAAAAAAGATACAGGATAACCTCCACTCTTTTGGTTCATTTAAATTTCTGACACTGGGGAAATTAAAAAAAAAGTGGTGTTTTAATGATAGTTCAAAGCATCGGTTTGACATCTTTGGAAAGCCGAGAGAAACCAGATCTCTCAAAGTGGGCTGGATTCTTGGGTGGAAGAAAGCTCTCATGTCACAAATATTTCAGGGTCCCTGATCACTCAATGATGAATAGCTACCTGGTGTATTAGCTTTTCATTGCTGTCATAACAAATTACTACAGCCTTCGCAGCTTAAAATAACACCCATTTGTTATCTCACAGTTTGGGCAGAAGTCCAAGTGGGCATGGGTGGATTCTCTGATCATGAACTCACAGTGCCACAACCAAGGTGTTGGCCAGGTCGGGCTCTGATGCAGGGGCTCTGGGGTAGAATCTGCCTCCAGGCTCTCTCAGAATTAAGTTCCTTGTAGCAGTAGGACTGAGGTCCCAGTGTCCTTGCTGGCTCTCAGATGAAGGTTGTTTTCTCCTCTGGAGGCCACCTGCATCTCCTGGCCCATTACACATGCACCCCTATGTTCATTGCACCATTATTCACAATAGTGAAGGCATAGAAACAACCAGAGTGTCCATCAATGCATGAATAGATGAAGATGAGACTCTATGTATGTCATTATACATGCATGCATACATTATAATAAGCCAGACAAAGAAAGGCAAATAGTGCTGTGTTCTCACTTACATTTGAAATTTTTAAAAGTTGAACTCATAGAAATAGGAGGGTAAAGGAGTGGTTTCCAGGGGCTGGTGGGGGGAGAGGAATGTTGGTTGAAGTGTCCAAACTTCCAGTGGGAAGATGGATGAGTGGGATCCAGGGACCTAACCCACAGAATAGTGATTATAGTCAACTGTGCTGTATTATATTCTTGAAAGTTGCTGAGAGAGTAGGTCCTAAATCTTCCGCCCACAAAGAAGAAATGGTAATTATGTGATGTGAGGGAGGTGTTAACAAACTCTACAGTGGTAATCATTTTACAATACATAAGTGTATCAAATCAATATTTTATGCACCTTAAATGTACACAATGCTGAATGTCAATTATATCTCAGTAAATCTGGGGGTGGAAAAAACCCAAACTTGCCTGGAAGTATGGATGCTAAGACTTGAACTATTAATTCATGTGTGCTCTAGGCATTTCCAGAAAAGATTAACTTCTTAACAACTTATGTATTTTTTTCTTTCTAGCATTGATTCAGGTAATATCCTTCTGGTAATATCCTGAGTCCTTCTGAAAAAAGCTGGGGGGAGGGGAAGCCAGCAATGGCAAGTGCAGAGTCTTTCTCCCATTTGGAATCTCTTTGACCTTTCAGCCACATATTTCCTGATTCCAGTTAGAGAAAGTTCCCCGCTTTATTTGCTCATTCGATTAGATTGGGTCCACCTGGGTAATCCAGGCTAACCTCCTTACCTTTTTTTTTGACATTTATTTTTATTTATTAATTTTTTTATTTAGATTCAAGTTAGTTAACACACACTAGCATTGGTTTCAGGAATAGAATTTAATGATTCATCACTTACATGTGACACCCAGTGCTCATCCCAACAAGTGCCCTCCTTAATGCCCATCACCCTCCTCTCCTTCAGTAACCCTCAGTTTGTTCTCTATATTTAAGAGTCTCTTATGGCTTGCCTTCCTCTCTGTTTTTATCTTATTTTACTTCCCCTTCCCTTCCCCTATGTTCATCTGTCGTGTTTCTTAAATTCTATATATGAGTGAAATCATACTTGTCTTGATAAAGAAATTTGTCTTTTGCTGACTGGCTTAATTCCCTTAGCATAATACACTCTAGTTCCATCCACATTGTTGCAAATGGCAAGATTTTATTCTTTTTGATCACTGAGTAGTATTCCATTGTATATATATGCCACATCTTCTTTATCCATTCATCAGTCGATAAACATTTGGGCTCTTTCCATACTTTGGCTATTGTCGATAGTACTGTTATAAACATTGGGGTGCATGTGCCCCTTTGAATCAACATTTTGGTATCCTTTGGATAAATACCTAGTAGTTCAATTGCTGTTTCATAGGGCAGCTCTATTTTTAACTTTTTGAGGAACCTCCATACTGTTTTCCAGAATGGCTACACCAGTTTGCATTCCCACCAACAGTATAAAAGTGTTCCTCTTCTCTGCATCCTCACCAAAATCTGTTGTTTTCCTGAATTGTTAATTTTAGCCACTCTGACAGGTGCAAGGTGGTATTTCATTGTGGTTTTGATTTGTTATTTCCTTGATGATGGGTGATGTTAAGCGTCTTTCATGTGTCTATTAGCCTTCTGGATGTCTTCATTGGAAAAATGTCTATTCATGTCCTCTGCCCATTTCTATACATCAATAATGAAGCAGCAGAAAGAGAAATCAAGGAATTGATCCCATTTACAACTGTACCAAAAACTCTGAGATACCTATGAAGAAACCTGACCAAAGAGGTAAAAAATCTGTATGGTGAAAATTATAGAACACTTAAGAAAGAAATGAAGAAAACACAAAGAAATGGAAAAACATTCCATGCTCATGGATTGGGAGAACAAATATTGCTAAAATGTTGATACTACCCAAAGCAATCTACACATGCAGTGCAATCCCTATCCAGATAACACCAGCATTCTTCACAGAGTTAGAACAGATAATCCTAAAATGTGTATGGAATCAGAAAAGACCCCAAATAGCGAAAGTAATGATAAAAAAAGAAAAAAAGAAAGAAAACCAAGTCAGGAGGCATCACAATTCCGGATTTCAAGACATTACAAAGCTGTAATCATCAAGACAGTATGGTACTGGCACAAAAACAGACACACGGATCAATAGAACAGAATAGAGAACCCAGAAATAAGCCCACAAATATGTGGTTAACTAATCTTCAACAAAGCAAGAGAGAATATGTAATGGATAAAAGACAATCTCTACCAAAAAAATGGTATTGGGAAAACTGGACAGAAACATGCAGAAGAATGAAACTGGACCACTTTCTTACACCATAGACACACACACAAAATCAAAATGGATAAAAGACCTAAATGTGAGACAGGAAACCATCAAATCTTAGAGGAGAACACACAGGCAGCGATCTCTTTGATTTCACGCAACAACTTCTTGCTAGACANAAATCAAAATGGATAAAAGACCTAAATGAGACAGGAAACCATCAAATCTTAGAGGAGAACACACAGGCAGCGATCTCTTTGATTTCACGCAACAACTTCTTGCTAGACACGTCTCCAGAGGCAAGGGAAACAAAAGCAAAAATGAACTCCTGGAACTTCATCAAGAGATGAATCTTCTGCACAGGGAAGGAAACAATTAATAAAACCAAAAGGCAATTGATAGAATGGGATAAGATATCTGCAAATGACATATCACATAAAGGATTAATATCCAAAATCTATAAAGAACTTCTCAAACTCAAAACCCAAAACACCCAAATAATCCAGTGAAAAATGAGCAGATGACATGAATAGACAGTTTTCCAAAGAAGACATCTAGATGGTTAACAGACACATGAAAAGATCTCCCTATCTCAAGATTTGTAACCTTAATGACATCTGCAAAGCCCCTTTTGCCACATATTATAGTGTATTCTCAGGTTGTGGGGATTAAGATGTGGACATTCCATCTATCGTTCTTGGTATCCCCTCCACCTCTGTGAGGCTTGGATACCTGGCTCACAGGATTCTGGAAGCCACACTGAGAAAGGGCTTTGGAAGCTAGCAATACCAGACAGCTGTGAGGATTGAGACCTGTGTTTGAGGTGAGGCTAAACAGATAGGTGAGTAGAAATCAAGACCACCAGTTTGCGTGAAATTGGGCATTTCCAGTTATGATCTTCTGCCTCTTAATATTAGGATCACTCGTATAAGGACATCCATCCATTTTCACAAGTATTTATAGAGAGCTTACCAAGTGCCTGGCACTATTCTAAGTACTGAGAAAACAGAAGTACAGAACAGACAAAATCCCCACTCTCATGAAGTTTACATTCAAAAATTGAGAAGCACAAATAAACTCAGTAAGTAAGGTATACTGTATATTAGAAGGTAAAGAGAATTTTAAAGGAAAAGAAAGTAGCGAAGGGGGTAGGGAATGGTCTGGCAGGGATGGGGGAAGGATGCAACTTTAAATCAGAGTGGTCGGGTAGGGCCTCACTGGGAAGGTGATGTTTGAGCAGAGACCTAAAGACAGGTAGGAATGTGGAAGGAAATGCCGAAGGTGTTTAGAAATGTGGTTAGAAGGTGTCTATGTGAGTGCATAGACAGCTTTGATATTTTTCAGCCCTGAGACAGAGTGAATTCTCCATGGGAGTAAATGTTGATACAGAATAGAAGAGAGCAGAGGGAGGAGTCCAGAGGCACTCCACAGTTGGAGGTCGAGGAGAGGAGCAGGAAGCAGCCAGGAGTGTGACGGTGAGCAGCTGGTGAAGCAGGGGCACAACCAGGAGAGGGTAATGTTCTAAGAAAGTGTTTTGAGGTGAAGGACTTGTTCATTTGTATCAAAGGCTGCTCATGGGTGAAGTAAGATGAAAATGGATAGCTGAACATTGGATTTAACAATTTGTATGCCGCTGGTTTCTATGCTGTGGGGACAACCTGATTGGATAATCTCAACAGACAATGGGACAAGAAGATTTGGAGAGAGCAGACAACACAGACCCCTTGGATGAAGGAAGGAAATACCTAGGGAGTAGGCATATGTGGTCAAGAGATTTTTTTTAAGATCAGACAGCATGTTTGGATGATGGCTGGTGAGAATAAGGAAGTAAAGAGGAAAACATAGATGGAATGGGGAAGAGAATAGTCATTTCCTTGACTGGGTGGAAGGGCATGGAACGTGGTAAAGGGAGTGATCTTGGATAGCAGGATGAACAACCTGTCCATGGTCACAGGAGAAGAGACAGAACACACTGGCACAGATATAGATAGATGGGTAAGTGGGAGCATGTGGGCGTGCTTTCTGGTGGCTTCTGTTTTCTCAGGAAAATGGGAGGGAAAGTCATCAGGAGAAGGGGAAGGGAAGGGAAAGAAATGAAAGGAATAACCCTCTCTTGGTATGGCCATCAGTAAATAGAAGCTGAGACCCACAAGGCGACAGGAAGAAATAGGGTCTATGAAGAAGTCCTCCCCTTGTTCAAACACTCAAAAGATCCAAAACTGATTGGTGGGAGGAGAGAGAGCAATAATACTTAAAAAGCATTCCTTCTTAAGCGTCCAATTTGTGCCTGGCACTATACTAATTGTTTTTTAATCAGTTGCTTAAATCAGTACGCAGAACACGCCATGGAATTAGGGACCTGTTGTCCTTATTACAGATAGTCCCTGACTTATGATGATCCAACCTATGATCTTTTTTGACTTTATGTTGGTGCCAAAGCAGTACCATTCAGTAGAAACCATATTCAATTTGCCTCTTCTGCCCAGGCTAGTAGTATGCAATATGGTCCTCTCTCATGACACTGGACAGCAGCAGGGAGGTACAGCTCCCTGTCAGTTCTGCAATCATTGGTAAACAAGCAGCCTGAACCCACACAACTGTTCTGTTTCGCTTCCAACACACTATTCAATAAATTACATGAGATAGTCAACACTTTAGTATAGAAGAGGCTTTGTGATAGATGCTTTTTTCCAACTATACGCTAATTTAAGAGTTACATTATATGTCTAAGGTAGGCTTGGCTAAGCTATGATGCTCAGTAGGTCAGATGTATTAAATGCATTTTTGACATGATGTTTTCAATTTATAATGGGTTTATTGGGATGTAACCCCATCATAAGTCAAGGGACATCTGCATTATGCTCATTTTATAGTAGGGAAAACTGAGATTCAAAGTGGTTCAATAACTTACTCAAATCTTCAAAGCAGCTCTACTGGCAACAAAGTCTCTCAATTTTTGTTGTTTGAGAAAATCTTTATTTCTCTTTCACTTTTGAAGAATATTTTTGCAGAGTGTAGACTTCTAGGTTGGTAAGTCTTTTCTCTCAATACTTTAAATATTTCACTCCACTCTCTTTTTGCTCAAATGGTTTCTGAGAAACTGTATGTAATTCTTATCTTTGCTCCACTATAGATAAGATGGGTCCCCCTCACCCCCACCACTAGCTTATTTTAAGATTTGTTGCTTATCTTTGATATTCTGCTGTTTGATTACGGTATGTGCAGATGTAGGTGTTTTTTTGGTTTTGGGGGGTTGTTGTAGTTGTTTGACTTGGTTTTGGCTTTGGTTGGTTGTTTTAGTTTTGGTTTTGTTTTGAACATTTATCCTGCTTCATATTTTCCGAGCTTCCTGGATCTTGGTTCAATCTCTGGTGTTAATTTAGGCAAAAACTCTGTCAATCTGGCTTCAAATAGTGCTTCTGTTCCTTCCTCTCTTTCATCTTCTTCTCATATCTCATTACATATATGTTATATTTTTTGAAGTTGTCCCAAAGTTCTTGGATATTTTGTCCTGTTCCTTTCTTTTCTTTTTCTGTCTTTTTTCTCTTTGCTTTTCACTTTTGGAAGTTTCTATTGATGCGTTCTCAGTCTCAGAGAGTCTTCCTCAGTTGTGTTTCTACTAATGAGCTCATCAAAGACATTCTTCATTTCTGTGACAGTGTTTTTGATCTCTGGCATTTCTTGTTTATTCTTTATTAGAACTTCCTTCTTTGCTCACATCACTCATCTGTTCTTAAGGAGTATGAATACTTTCCCTCAGATCCCTTGACATATTAATCAGATTGTTTTACATTCCTGGCCTGAAAACTCCAATATTTCTACCATATCTGACTCCAGTTCCAATGCTTGTTCGGTATCTTCACATTGTGATTTTTGCCTTTTAGAATGCCTTGTAATTTTTTCTTGATAGATGGACACGATGTACAGGGTCAAAGAAACTGTAATAAATAGGTCTTTAATAATGTGGGGGAGTGTTCCACAGTCCACGACTGGGGCTCAGTCTCTCATGAGTCTGAGCCTCTGAACTGTGAACCAAACAGGTGCTTCTGTTTCTCCTTTCCATATGTAGGACAGGATTTCTAGAAGGGACTGGAGCTGTGTTTCCCCTCCTCCTCCTGGAAAGATAAAGTTGGAGTTGGGTGTTTCCCTTTCACCAGGCCAATTGAGCTCTGATTAAATCTCAGTGGGTTTGGCTCCAATAAAATAGTTTCCCTTGAGAGTAGTCCTTGTTAAAGAGAATAAAATCGTCTTGCCTATTTCAAAATGGCTGCCGTGCCTCTCCTGCCAGAGGTATGAGGAGCATTTTCTTTGTTCCTCACTGTGAGAATCTGATAGAGTTCTTGGAAGAAAAGCTCACTGAAGTGTGGGGCTCCCACATGAATGGACCTCTGTGGAGTTTTTAATTCTAAGACTTGTCCACACTGTCTCTATCAGTCTGTCAATCACAGTTTAGATTTCCTGCCCTGCTACAAGTTTCCACGGAGGTTTCTGCTCATGGCTTTCTGTGCTAGTAAGTTGTGATTTCCTGTATCACAGGAAACTCAGATCTCACCTCTCCATCATGGCCATTCTCCTTCCACAGCGTTGGCTGTCTCTGCTCATACAAAGCACCACAGGCTTGTGCTTCATTTGACCAATTTGTGCTGGNCACCTGTCTGTCCCTCCAATTATAGGACAATGGTTTGCCTTCTGACAACACTTCTTTGACAAATGTAAAATGAGTTGTTGATTTTTTCTTCAGTTTGTTGAGCTTTTTATTTGTTGTTAGCACAGAGTGGCTACTTCCAAGTCCTTCCATACCAGACCAGAAACCAGAAGTCCCCATTATTTTTTCATAAACTCCCCGTCACAACTCTAGATATAAAGTGGATGGTGTTAGTTCAGTTTCAATGATAAGGAAAAAGGCTGAGAAGGTTAAGGGACTTGTCTAAGGCCACATTGCTTGAAGTGGCAGAACTGGGGTCAAACTCAGATCTCACCTCTCCATCATGGCCATTCTCCTTCCACAGCGTTGGCTGTCTCTGCTCATACAAAGCACCACAGGCTTGTGCTTCATTTGACCAATTTGTGCTGGTGTGTACCTTGGAGCTCTTTAAATTAGAACCTGGGTGTTTTGACCTGGTTTTGTAAATTGGTAGGTCTTCTGGGGAAATCCAGCCCTTGATCATTCAGTGGTCTATTACCTAATTCCTTTTTAACCTATGACTTCGGCTTCTCCTTAGGGGGACAAAAAAGAACATAAAGTGAAATATGCTCATTTTATTACTTGCTATTAGCTCCAGTAAGATGATTTAGGATGGCAAAATTTGAAAAGGAAAGCCAAAATGTAGCTGTAAGAATGCATGTGATTCTCCATTAATTTGTGCAGAAAGAAAAAATAGACTTACAGCCATAAGGACCAAGGTTTGAGTTGAGTCCTGGCTGTGTTCCTTGGTCTGCAAGCAAGTTGGAATCTCAGGTTCCTCATCTACTAAATAACTCTCTCTTATATTTGCATCATGACTCAATTAAAAAGCACCCACCGACAGTTTTTGAACACGTTTGTGCCCAGAATTATGCTAGCTAAAAGGAGGAACACAAGAGAAACATATCGATGTCTATGTGCAGGGGAATTGTGGAGACTGGAGAACTGTGTCCTTCTGGAAATAGGCTGCAAACTGTCAGACCTTGTGTCAGTCTCTTCTGTCCTGCAAAATCAGCTGAGGCATCTCACACCCTCTGCTTTGGCTCCTAAATTCTGAGGCTTTTGCTCAATTTCTTAATGTCTTTGGCTATTGCCCAGCTGACTGCGTTGTTCTGTGGGTCCAGGAGTCTATCTAATCCATTTGATTGCAAAATTTTAGTTTTATTTAGCACAGCGTCTTTCTGCAAAGCTCACCACTTTTCCAGCTGTAGGTGCATCCTGACCAAGGGCTCAGGGACCCCTTCTTTGTTAATTCAACAACTTACTCATACAGACTTGCTTGGCCTTTAAAGAAAGGCAAGGACAAAAGAATGTCTTCCCAATATCTCAGGTTTCACCTATTAAAAATAAGTAATGCTTGGGGTGCCTGGGTGGCTCAGTCAGTTAAGCGTCCAACTTTGGCTCAGGTCATGATCTCATGGTTGTGAGTTTGAGCCCCACATCAGGCTCTGTGCTGACAGTTCAGAGCTGGGAGTCTGCTTCGGATTCTGTGTGTTCCTCTCTCTCTCTGCTCCCTCCCCTGCTTGCACTCTGTTTCTCTCTCTCAAAAATAAACATTAAAAAAGTAAGCAATGCTTATAATTGAGCACATTTAACAATGAAAGACCTCCCACCTCACACCCAAGGATGGACACTGAAAAGTCTGCCTAAACTGTGCCTGGCAGACTTGTCTGCATCTGTCATTCTGCAGCCTGCTCTGGTCAGGTTCGACTCAGGAACAGAACATTGGAATCTGCACTGAGATGCCTCAAGAATGTGGCAGATGAGGTCAGCATCCAAGAGACAAACCAGGAAGACTCAGCAAACAGTGAGTCTGGCCATGCCAGAGAGGGTCAACCTGAGAAGTGCTTTGTCAACATGCTGATGATGAGACTCGGGAAATATTCAAAATGCAGCTGCAGTGTGTCCTTAGGCTTGGATTTCACCACAAGAAAGAGTTGTGTAACCGTCCTTTGGTAGGAGCGGTTTGACAAAATGACCAGGCTGCTCTGGACCTGGGAAGGAGAAATTGGACTGACAGATCTCACCAAAACCAACAACGTAGGCACCCTATCTAGCAGCAGTGAGGATGTATGTCCTCAGAAAGGCTCTATGCTGGTGCAGATTTGGCACAGCCTGAAAAGGACCATCCTTTAGGACCAGTCATTCTCAGCTGGGGGCTCTTTTGTCCCCAGGAGAACATTTGACAATCTCCTCTATTCTCTAGTTTCCCTGAAGAGTACTTTTGGCCTGGGAGAGAGTAGAGCATCTTCTTGGACACATTCTCTCTTATACCTCCCTTAGTTCTTGGCACCCCTGCTTGAGTGTGGGATGGTTGAAGTGTCACGAAGTGTCAGAATGAAGGAGCAAAACCTTGTAGAAAGACATGAGCAGAGGGTGATGGGGGTACAAACATGGTAAAGAGATGTCTAGTGGAAATTTTTTTTTTTTACTCCTTCTTTCCATCCCTTTCTTTCCTCAACTACTGAGGGCCTACTATGTCCAAACCCAGTGTAGGGCATGAAGAATATGAAGATGAATGACTTGCTGCCTATGCTTGAGAAATTCACAGACTAGTGGGGGAAGACAGCCATGGACTCTGTGGTTCGTCCTCCAACGGAAACATAAACAAAGGGTTCCAAGGGGCAAACTGCTAGGAAGTTTCTATTAGTTCTCTATGGTTGCTGTAACAAATTACCACACATTTAGTGGCTTAAAACAACACAAATTAGTTCTCTTATATCTCTGGAGACCAGAAGTCTACAATCAGTGTCGTTGGGTTAAAATCAAGATGGTAGTGGAGCTAATTTCTTCTGGAGGCTCCAAAGGAGATGGGCTTCCTTGCATTTTCCAGCCTTTGGGGGCCACTTGTTTTCCCTGGCTGGGGACCTCTTCCATGTATTACTTCAACCTCTTTTGTCATCATGTCTCCTGCCTCTTCTTCTGTAGTCCCATTCCCCTCTGCCTTCCTCTTGTGAGAAGTCTTATGATCACATTTAGGGCCCACTTAATCTATGATAATCTCCCCACCTCAAGATCCTTAACTCGATCACATCCACAAAGTTCCTTTTAGCTGTATACAGTAACATGGTTTCAGGTTCCAGGAATTAGGACCTCGATATCGTTGGGGGTCATTATTCAGCCTATTACAGTGTTATAGAGTGAGGACAAGGGCATTTGGGCTGGGCCCTGAGGGATGAGTAGGAGTTCTGGCAATTTTCAAAGTAAGGGAGGTATGATATGGAAGGCTTCACTGACTCAGAAACTACTACTAAGATATTTAAGTAACTGACCTATAGACTACTCAATGGAGGAAGACAGAAGCTGGAGAGGGGAGCAAAGCCAAATCACAAAGAGCCTTGAATGCCAGACAAAGAAGTTTAGATGTGACTTAAAAAAATTATTTTAAGTTTATTTTCAGAGAGAGAGAGAGCTAGCATGAGTGAGTTAGGGACAGAGCGAGGGAGAGAGAGAATTCCAAGCAGGTCTGTGCTGTCAGTACAGATCCCAATGTGGAGCTTTAACTCACTAACCATGAGATCATGACCTGAGCTGAAATCAAGAGTCAGATGCTTAACAGCCTGAGCCACCCAGGCTCCCCTGGGTGTGACATTTTTAACAACAGAGCGATTCCACAAGGAATGGAGTGGGCTGATGGAGAGATGATGAGGTCTGAAACAAGGCGGAGATACTGGAATCCATCAACTACCAAATAATAGGGCTGGTCCTACTGGGGCTTCCATAGGCCCTGGTGACAGGAAAGTCAGAGAATCTGTGATGTTAGAGTGTCAAGGCCACCCTGAGATGTAACCCCTGCCTAGTCCCATTCTCGTGAAGCCTGCCACCTAGCTGATGTTCAGTAAATACTTGCAGGTTACAAGAACGAAATCATCCTCTAAGGGGGAACCAGAGGGATGATCTTCCTTGTTTGGGTCCTGGTGTTGGCATTATCTTCCCAAGTCCACTCAGGGATAAATCAACCTTCCTTAAGAGAGAGGACAGTCCTCTAACCTGGCTCTTCTTAAGGGAACTTTGAGGACATCAGAAGTGTTGATGAACAGTGAAGAGTGCCTTGACATTCGGAAAAGAGACACAGAGCAAAGTACCATTCAAGAGCTTGTAGGGCCCATCTCTTCCTCCTTTGGCCCCAGTTTAGACCCCTGGTGTGAGTCTAGCACCTGCGCTCCATCAGTCAATACATTCAACTGCTCGTCCCCTGTAGGGAGCCCTGGACAACTCCTGCAGCCCTCCGTGCCATATTGTAATTAAAAAGAAAGCAATCTACATTAGTGTGCCCAACCAACAGATGGGCAGTTGAATTGCCCTTTTGGGGCAGCAAGTTGGCCCCGGGGCTAACTATTACGGTCCACATTCCAAGAGCACAAAGTATTTTTTCAGTCTGACCATCCAGACTTTAATTCCTTCCATACCATGCATTATTATGTGATTCCTGTCGCCTCAGAAAGCTCAGATGATTAAAAGAGTTTATGTTTTCCACTTCCAAGAATCCCTCTTGCAATTTAAATGATTGATGTACCCAAGTTTTACAAAGAGGAAAACAACCTCATTGTTATTTGCTCTGTTAAAGCCCTCAAGTGCTCAGCTTATTATTTTGTTATCTGGTAAAAAGGGGAAGTTTATCTCTAATTCTCTAACCCTTTCCATGGGGATTTCTTATGGGATAATAAAAATTCCTTACTTAACTAGCAGAGAAAAGGCTCCTTTTCTCATCTTTTCTCTTGTTTGGGGAGGATGGGAGGGAAAGATGCTGTCCATCATTTGCCAGTTTTATGCCATGTAGCAAATTTCAGGGGAAGAAATGGGCAAAAGGGAGGTCAGAGTGATAAGAAGACTTCTCCATCTCTATGATCCTTGCATTAGAGCAATAACATGGTTGTGGTCAAAACTGCTGGCTATCCCTCCAGCATCCTTCTTCCTCTACTTCTTTCCTCTTACAGATTTTTTGAGTTTTACTTGTACTCACTTGTTTGTATTTAGCTCTATGTAACTTTATCACCTGTGTAGGTTTGTGTATCCACCACCATGGTCAAGATGCAGATTCCATTATCACAGGGTCCCCAGTGTTGTTCTTTTATAACCACACCCACCTCCCTCCGTCTCCTTCTCCTCTGCCTCCATTCACGGTCCCTAATCCCTGGAAACACTGATTTCTTCCATCTCTATGATACTGGCATGTCAAAGATGTATATAAATGGACTCCTTTCTATGGTATATAATATTTCAATATTGGCCTTTTTAAAATCCAGCATAATTCCCTTGAGATTTATCCATTGAGATTGTTTTGCACATTCGTAATTTGTTTTTTATTGCTGAATAGTATTCCATGGTGTTAGTATACCAGTTTGTTTATCCATTCCCTTATTGAAGATTATCTCATTGTTTCCAGTTTGGGCTATGAACATCTGTGTATAGGTTTTGGTGTGAACATAAGTTTTCTCTTTCCTTGGATAAACACCCAAGAGTGCAATTGCTAGGTTGTGGGGCAGATCCATGTTTAGTTTCATAGAAAAGTGTCAAAAATTCTTATACCATTTTATATTCCTACCGGCCCTGTATGAGTAATCCAATTTCTCCTCTCTTCCCAGCTTTTGGCATTGTCACTATTTTTTTGTTTGTTTGTTTTAAGCCATTCTGATAGGTATGTAGTAATATCTCCTTGTGGTTTTAATGTTTCTGTTTTCCTAATGGTTAATGATGTGGTACATCATTTCATGAGCTTACTTATCTATATATTCTCTTCAGTGAAATGTCTGTTCATATCTTTTGCCCATTTTCCACTTGGATTGTTCATTTTGGAAACAATCAAAAATGATTTGTTGAGTGTCAAGAGTTTTTTAGATACTGGTCTTTCATCTAATATGTGATTTGCTGTCTTTCTTTTAATGACTGAACTCCTTGGGTTTAAGCTTGGCACCTGACTATCCAGCCAGGGACAACTTTTCTCAACTCTTCTTACATCTAGGTGTGGCCATGTGACCAAATTTGGGCCAATGAGATGAATCGTGTCTAATGAAGACAAAAGCCACGTGTACTGAACATTTGTCTTCTCCCCACCCTTACAACACACTCCCTGCGGCAACCTAGCTTTAATGGTGTGGATGAGGGCATGACTTAGAACAGGGTTGACAGAATCCTTGCTGTAGGACACATAGTAGATACTCTAAACTTATAAGTCATATGGTCTCTGTACAAACTATTCAACTCCTGTTGTAGCACAAAAGCATCCATAGGCAATATGTAAACAAGTGGATGTGGCTTTATTTAGATAAAGATTTACTTATGAAAACAGGTGGCCTGCTCATGGACTTCAGTTTGCTGACCCTGCCTTAGGAACCTATCTTCAGGCAAAGCTACAGATAACAAGTACCCGATCCCCGAAGAGTCACATAGAGCCATCCTCTCAGCCTGAATTGCTGCCCTTAAGACTAATTCATGACCAAGAAAATGAACTTCTGTCTTATTTCAGTCACTTTATTTTAGGGGCTCTTTGTTGGGGCAGCTCAGTAGATGACTAGGTCATGCAGAAATTGGTGTTTGCTGAGCACTTACCATGCTCAGCGTACAAAGATGATTCGAAGGTAAGCTGTCTCTGTTCCTTGCCCAGACAGAGCTTGCAGGCTAGAGTGAGAGATGCCAGTAGAGTGAGGCTGAGCTGTAACTGAGTTATAAGGAAAGTGCTCTGGAAACATGGCTGGGGAGAGAATGGGGAGAAGGGATGAAACGCTTACCTGGTGCTTAACATGTAACAGTGCTTTATGTTATTATATCACTGAAGGGTTGGAGAAGTCTATGAAGTATGCTATATTTCCATTCTAGAGATGACAACAATGAATCTCTGGAAAGTTATTGAATTTTCCCAGTAACAGAGATGAATTTAAACCTTTGTAAAGTGTCCACTCTGATTATAAATTTATTCATCTTGGACACACAGAATGGTCTGAGTCTACTCCTTCTGGACATAGGGGGACCCTTTCCATTCTCCCGAGCCCTCCCTGGTAGGTGAGTCTCCATCAGCAGATTCAATTGAAGTTAGCTCAGAAAGCAATTATTAAAAGTAGAACCAGGGAAGATAGAGGAATGAAGACTATCAACTGGAAAGGATTTCACCTTTAAATGAACAAGGCTTTTAACGATGTTGGACTTTATCTGAGCCCCATGCTCCTGAAAGTGAAAAAGTCCCCCAAATTTTGTGGTGTTCCTGGAATGGCTAACGACAAAAGGCTCTCTGGCCCTTGAATGTTCAGAGATAGGGTCTGTCTCCATCCTTCCTCAGGACTCTCATTAAGACTCATGATGCCTCCTTGGCAATGAGAAAGAATGAAATCTGGCCATGTGTAGCAACATGGATGGACCTTGAGGGTGTTATGCTGAGCGAAATCAGTCAGGAAGAGAAGGACAAATATCATATGTTTGCACGTATAGGAGGATTAGGAGGAACTTAACTGAGGAACAAGGGGGAGAAGAAGGGGGGAAATGGTGCGGGAAAGGGAGAGAGGCAAACCATGAGAGACTCTTGAATGCTGACAAAAACTGAGGACTGATGGATGTGGGGGGAGGGGGGATGGGCATGGAGGAGGGCACTTGTGGGCATGAGCACTGGGTGTTATGTGGAAACTAATTTGACAATAAACTATTTGAAAAAAAAAAAAAAAGACTCATGATGACTCCTTTGTTTACCTGCCTCTATAAATCCCAGGTCCCCTTCCTTTTCCTTGAGACATTTCTCATTAATGAACATGAATTAAACCATATCCTTCACTGTCCAGTGCATTTTGTCCTTCACAAAGACAAAATTCTATTTGATGCTGTGACTCAAAGAGAATTGGACCTCACCTTTGAATTCTTATTTATTCCATCTACATAGTGAGGTTCCTCTGCCCTTTGTATTCGCTTCCTGACTTCTGATCTGGGGACTCAAAAACGGACCCAACCCATGGTTCTGTGCTCTGTACTACTGTCCATTAGTAACACAGTATTTGAT
The DNA here is from genome assembly GCF_008692635.1 of Crocuta crocuta. Taxonomy (NCBI): domain Eukaryota; kingdom Metazoa; phylum Chordata; class Mammalia; order Carnivora; family Hyaenidae; genus Crocuta; species Crocuta crocuta. Next base: position 130,149 of record NW_027532830.1, read on the forward strand.
AGATTCTTTTTGAATACTCATTTGACTTCTAGTACTGGCTTCTCTTGGTTTTATTGTCCAATAAATTGGTGTTCTTTTTAGACAGATTAAATGTAACAGATGTAATGTCATGAAACAAATTTTTTCCCTATCTGATGAAAGATGACAGAATCGAAGTTGTTAGTCTTTTCTGTTTGTCTATTTGTCTGAGTTCAAATCAACTAAGAATTTGTACCCACTAGGAAGGGAATGGCTCCTTCATAAGGACTGGTGAGTTTTCTATTTCTTTCTTTATGTTTTAGCCATGGCTACAATTTTAGACTTGAATCTCTAAGTTTTTTCTCTCTGTGTGTCTACATGTTCATATATCTATAATTTAAAAAATCCTTCACCTCTCCTTCTGTATGTAATACATCCCCCCACCAGATTGTATGAACTCTCTTATAGGAACTCGATTTAATTGACTTAGAGGTAAACAAGTGCTTATATAGTTTAAATATTCCTAGGGGCACCTGGGTGGCTCAGTCAGTTAAGCGTTCAACTTTGGCTCAGGTCATGATCTCACAGTTCGTGGGTTCAAGCCCCGCATCAGGCTCTGTGCTGACAGCTAGCTCAGAGCCTGGAGCCTGTTTTGGATTCTGTGTCTTCCTCTCTCTCAGACCCTCCCCTGCTCATGTTGTCTCTCTCTCTCTCAGAAATAAATAAAATATAAAAAAAATTAAAAAATTAAATATTCCTAGAAAATTCTCAGAAATTAAGAAAATTAAACCTCAAATAGTTTCAATGTTAAAAAAAGGTATTGTTATATAAAAGAACTCAGAAATGTTTTAAGAACTCAAATTCACATAATTTATGTAAATCTTTGGCAAACAAAACTAGTTTAATAATTTAGGTTTAATAAAAACAACTATGGGTCATCTGGGTGTTTCAGTTGGTTGAGCATCTAACTCTGGATTTCAGCTTGGGTCATGATCCCAGGGTCGTGGGATTAACCCTGAATTGAGCTCCATGCTGAGCATGGAGCCTGCTTAAGATTCTCTATCTCTCTGCCCCTCTCCCTGACTTGCATTGTCACTCTCTCTAAAATAAAAAGAAAATAAAACAAGCTATGTTTCCTCTGAGTTATTAACATTAAGTGTAATGAAAACATACATTTTATTCTACTTGCGTATGGGTTTCCTAAACTTATATAGGTTTATTTATTGTATAAGTAGTACTTCTTCTACTTAATGTTTAAGATTATGAAAAATATAAAATTGTATGTAGCCAAATGGAATCATTATTCTGAAACTCTGTTTCAACAATAATTATGTTTTGTAGTATATAAGCTTGAAGATAATTTTCAAGATCTTTAGGCAAAATAAAACCTTGGACTTCTACTAAACTGAGTGAATTAATGAATATTCATTGGATACGTACATCATGTCTCAGTAAGATAGCATACAACATTAATTACTAATCATAATTTTAGGTTGATATACATTTGCCCCTTATTTTATATGCTGCAAGGAAGCTGTATATTTTGGGTCTGTAATGAGCCTATTCATTTTTTGCCACTTTGCAACACTGTACTATGAAGGATGTGGATGGCTGTAGGAAGTCGTGAGCTTTGCTAATCTGCTGTAAAATGCTGGTGTGTGAACAGATTGTCCAGTTATCGGCCTCCTAATTTCTTCTGTGGAATAGAAGTTACTGTGATTAAAATTTATAATATATGTCAATGAGATGACAGAGAGGGCCAATTTTGTGGGCAAGGTAGAGAAGATGTGTTTTTGCTAATGAAAAATGAGAGTAGTTTTGTCCTAAACTAAAATGACTGATGGCTGCAGAATGAGAAAGAAGGAAGAGGAGGACCAAATCTAAATGGATATAAAGTCTTTTAGGGGCGCCTGGGTGGCTTAGTCGGTTGAGCGTCCGACTTTCGCTTAGGTCATGATCTCGCGGTTCGTGGGTTCGAGCCCCGCATCCGGCTCTAGGCTGACTGCCAGCTCAGAGCCTGGAGCCTGTTTCAGAGGCTGTGACTCCCTCTCTCTCTGACTCTCCCCTGCTCACGCTGTCTCTCTCTCTCTCCTAGAAATAAACAAAATATTAAAAAAAAAAGTCTTTTAGAAGATTTGTGGAAAAGAACTTTTATTTGTTGTGGGCAAAGCTTGCTAAGGTTTGGTGGGCTTATTTAGAAGATTACAAAAAAGACTTTAGTATCAGATATTATGCTGATGCAAAACTAGAATTTGTTTTTATCTCTGTTAAAATGAGAAAATTTTCTCAGATCGTTGGTCTGCTCTTAATATGAGGTTTTAAAATGTTATGCTTTACTTTCTGTGTAATCTGCCTAGATAGCAAAGATTCCATTCTTTTATTAAGTTTATTTATTTATTTTGAGAGGGACAGAGACAGGGTGAGTGAGGGAGGAAGAGAGAGGGGTGGAGGGGGAGACAAAATCCCAAGCAGGCTCCATGCTGCCAGCACAGAGCTTAATGCGGGGCTCAAACTCACGAAACCGCAAGATCATGACCTGAACTGAAATCAAGAGTCAACGCTTAACTGATGAACCCCCCAGGCTCCCCAAGATTCTGTGTTGTAACAGAATAAACCTTCTGTGTTTCTGTCTTGGTTTTTATTCTATCCTTATTGGTTTAAGAAAACAAAAGCTTCTCACTTAGGAAGTAACTAAGGTTCCTTACAATCATATTACCTTCTATGTTTATTTTTACCTATTTTATTATTGCTTCGAAATCAGAAGTAAAATGTTGTGTCACAGGCACCCATGATCCAATCCCTACCTTAGATGTACAGCTCTCCTAAGAACTTTTGCTTTTTGTCTTTCCAAAATCCAACTTTAGGCGATACTTTTTGCATCTAAAACTGTCTTTGAGATTTCCTAGAGGGTCTTTGGAAAATCCCAGAGGATTCATTCTTTCACCCTGTAAAAGGAGAAGTGCTAGAAATAATGTTCATTTGCTATGTCATCATTGATGAGTCGCAAGCAAAGAATTGTCAAATTGGAAGCAGTGCTTGGCCTTCCCTAGGTTAAATTCATGGGGGTAATGTTATTAATACAAATATTTCAGAATTGTATGTCATGTGGGAAGTCCCTAGAGATTTGTGCATGCCCTTCCCATCTACAGTATGCTCCAATTTATCAAAGTCCTGGTAATGCTTTCCCTTATATTAGACAACAGTGTAGCACTAGTCGTATTTTCAGGGTTTTTAAAAACATTTTATTTCTTTATTTTGAGAGAGAAAGAATGAGAGCATGAGCAGGGGTGGGGCAGAGAGAGAGGGAGAGAGAGAATCCCAGGCAGACCCCGTGCTGTCAGCACGAGTCTGACATAAGGCTCAATCTCACGAACCATGAGATCATGACCTGAGCCAAAATCAAAAGTCGATGCTTAACTGACTGAGCCACCCAGAAGCCCTTTCCGTATTTTTTTTAAATGTTACCTTGTTGCATCTTTATTTCTTTAATTTAAATCTAGTATCTTCTAGGGTTGTAGTTTTTAAGTAGAGTTTTATTATCTGTGGAGTTTTATTAACATCATTTGCCCATGGAGTTTTATTAACTCCATATCTTAATAAAACTCCATGACATATTCTTGGTATTTTATATATATATGCTTGATATCTTTGTGCTATAATATGCCTTAGAATTACAATATGTTAAGTATGATGTTTTCTCTTTGTAAAGATTCTGTTCATCCATTTTTATAGACTATGCATAATATCCACAAATTGAAAATCATTATATTCATATTTTATCATGTTTTGCATAGAGACAAACTCCATTGTCACTTGTGTTATTCTTGCATGAACATGTCAAATCTTGTACTTTAGAAAATTGCAAATAAATGGTAAATATTCAGACTTTATCTTATCTGGGTGAGATTTAATTGGTTCCCATCCCCACATCTGGAGAAATCCACGTACCCAAAGTAGACTAAGTCCTGTTGCCTTGACCAAATTGTCAATCTTCACCTCAATTTTTTAATTCTTTTATTTTTTTTAATATCTGGCTATCATTCCCCAAATAAACTTTGCAAGCAATTTTTCTCCCTCCTACTTGGCTTAGAGTCACTCAGAGTTAACACCTGACGTCCCAGATCCCCATGAAGACTATAGGTTGTGTTGCCACTGACCCTTTCCTCTGGGACCTGAAGAAGTCCTACAAGTTGAAGGTTGGAAGCCTGACATAAGCTTCCAAAGGCTCAACACTGCAGCTGACCTTTCATGGGCCCAAATTCTCCTTGGACAAGCTGCATCTGCACCACCAAGGGAGTCCAGCAAAATGTTGAGTCATACATGCCCTTCCACAAGATATAACCAACATAGTGGATGACATCAGCAAGAACACCCATGTCCAAAGTGGAAAGCTTCAAGAAACTCAGAGTAGTGCTGACTAACCAAGAACGTCCTCCACGGACCCCTTAGAATCCATTGGACTGCTTATCTTCAGAATTCATCTTCTGGTTCTTTACCTTAATGTTAATATTTCCCTTTTTCATTTTAGGCATCCTCTTTTTCTAAGATGCCTTGTCTCCAGAACCCCCAAACAACTGGTCTTTGCCACTGCTTCTCACCATGTGATTCAACTGGTTTTATAGGACAAGAGTCCTCATGAGACTTTCTTAGACCCTATGTCAACTTCTGAGGAAGTGTTGAGTCGTTGAGAAATGAATGTTATTTCTCTTGAACAAATGAGGGGAGCCGACAATGTTGAGCTATTTCTGAGACTTGTGCTCCCAGAAAGTTGCGAAGTTAAGAAATCCACTACCCTTTTGTGTCCCAGGAGCAGCTAACCCCAAGGACCATGCTACCCTTGCATATTCCAAGAGCCATCTCCATCCTGCCTCAAGAATCCTGTAAGTCTCCTAAATGGCTCCCTTCTTTCTCTGCTTCTATAAACCCTACACCTCCTTCCTTTTCTTTGAGTTGTTCCTCGTTAATAAACATTTTTTATTTTTTTATTTTTAAAATTTTTTTACTTTTTTAAATGTTTTTTATTTATTTCTGAGCGACAGAGACAGCATGAGCAGGGGAGGGTCAGAGAGAGAAGGAGACACAGAATCTGAAACAGGCTCCAGGCTCTGAGCTAGCTGTTGGCACAGAACCTGACATGGGGCTTGAACCCACGAAACATGTGATCATGACCTGAGCCAAAGTCCAACTCTCAACCGACTGAGTCACCCAGGCGCCCCTAAACATTTTTTATTTATTGTTAATAAACATTATTTATTTATCTTTATTGCAATAGCCTGAATAAAATCATATCCTTAATTGTATGCTACATTTTGCCTTTAATACCTTTCTTTCCTCTCATTGCTATGGTTGAGTTCTATCAATTTCTTTATCTCTCTGAGCCTCAATTTCCTCATCTATCAAAGACTATTACTTCTATTTCTGAGAGGTGTGAGGACTAAATGAGGCAATGCATGGGAAAGAACCAAGCCAAGCCAATAGTAAGTGCTCAATAAATATCAGTCCTTTTCCTTGGGAGGAAAACAATCCCAAAGCAATAGGTGACTGGAGGGGAACAGGTTTAAAGACAGGGGATAAGTCAATGTAACTTTGTCTCTACAAATGGGAAAACGATTCAGAGCAAGTGCCTGACATTGAAGTAACCAGCATAGGAAGGAGCACCAATTCACATGGCGCAGAAACTATAGCACTAATGTATGTTAGAAGCGTGTCTTGTCCCTGGCTCCCCTTCCCCCACCCATAGGAGGTAGAGATCCTGTTTCATTGGATTTGCATGTGTGTGTTGATGGGGGTGGGGGGAATTCTTGCGTATTGACGCTGAGATCGTCAGAAAAATGATTTACCCTTACAACCCAGTGACAAGGAATATCTCTCAAATGGTAGCCCTCCTCCTAACTTGGATTGGCCGAGGGGCTGGGTGCCTACATTGTGGGTTTACTGAATATTTCCAGGGAGGTCCTGGCGCCTCTGCCGGGTGTGTGGCTTGTATTCATATCTCAGGCCAGGAGAACACAGTTCTAGAAGCAGGTAAAGAGTGAAGTTTCTGATGGTGCTGCATAAGTTTTTCCATAATTCTCCCCGTTCTCTGCGGAGCCCTCCTCCCGTGTGCTGGCAGGGAACGACAGCTTCCAAACATACTTCGGGATTGCTGGAAAGGAAAAACACTGAAAAAGCCAAGAACAGGACTTGGAAGTTTACACGTTAGAGAACAAACTCACCACTTGACAATTCAACTGGAAACTCAAATTGCAGCAGTTAGCATTCACGGGATACCGGTTTTAGATACACAAATGCAAAGTAATCAGAAAAACATTTGCTCCTGAAAAGTGATCACCGTGGTGCTTTCCATTAAACTGTAATCAGCCTGAATGTGAAATGAGCAAATTCTCAAGGCCTGGAGATTTTAACCTCTGAAACGCTGCATTTCGGGACCTTGACAAAATGTAGTCCACTGGTTTGCTGCTTCATCTCACCATTCTGTGGTCCTCAGTGATGTTTATTTCTTTTCACATTTCCAATTCTTTCTTCCCCACCAGCACCTTTTAATTTAATTGTTACCCCATCAAGGTCGAATTACCCAGTAAGCACAGGCAGGCACAGCGCCCATGTCCCACAAAACTGTTTCAGTGTCTTTTTAAAATCAGGGGAAGGGTGCCTGGGTGCCTCAGGTCATTCTCATGGTTCATGGGTTCGAGCCCCACATCGGGCTTTGTGCTGACAACTCAGAGCCTGGAACCTGCTTTGGAGTCTGTGTCTCCCTCTCTCTCTGCCCCTCCCCTGCTCGTGCTCTGTCTCTCAAAAATAAATAAACATTAAAAAAAATTAGAAACTCGGATTTGGTTATTATGAAAAAACCAGAGTTATGACCAAACTGACCATTGTTCAAAGCAAAACTCAAGTTATGTAATCTTACATAGGATTTTTCTTCCTCATTTGCATAAATTTAAATTTTAAAGCATATGTAATGCAAACCCTAAATGACAATCATATAATTTACTAATGACCTTTAAGATGATAATAAAATGATATGAAACTACCCAGACCAGCAAGTGGAGCCTACCTACTAATCCCGTAACCCAGTTTTAATCCAGTTCCCTCTAATCCAGAACTAATTTGAATATTAGTTCCCTATGTGGCCCTGAAGGTCCAGGCCCCTGGGCACATTTTAAACTTCCTTCTGCTGGTGAACAGCGCCAGGTAGCCTATGGACAGTCTGGTTTCTCTTCTCTACCTTTTTTTGAGGAGCACGTTAACCTGACATAATAGTAGTGGTTACTACCAGCTTCTGCTAGGTGTCGCCGAATGGCTTCCGTAAGTTACACTGGATAATATAAAAATGCTGCAAAGTGGATATTAACATTTTTATTTTGAAGACCAGAAGAGGGGTGCCTGCCTGGCTCAGTCAGTAGAGTGTGTGACTCTTGATCTTGGGGTTGTAAGTTTGAGTCCTACGCTGGGCATAGAGATTACTTGAAAATAAAATATTTGAAAATATCAAGAAATAAAATAAAGACCAGAGGAGAACTGGGTAACGTGTAGTGAGCACCCTTTTTAGCTTCTGGGTTCAGCTCCACCCCCTACCCCTTCCTAAACAGCCTCCCACAAAGACCCTAGCCCACCCTGGCCTTTCTCTTCGCCATAGCTCTGCTTTGCCCCCAGAAGTAGGGAATCGTATTCTTTGTATTATGCAGGTGGAAAGGTCAAATTCACGTCCTCGCAGGTTTCAGTTCTCAGAAATCCAAGCGAACCGTGAAGGAAAGTATAGACCATGCCCGACCATCCTGTTCCTCATTTGGAACACCCTGATCTGAAATCACCTTCCCTCCCTCTGAGGGGGCACGTGGGGACTGTGTACTAGCCAACAGCCAACACACTGAGAAACAATCCACGGCTCCTAGAGGCCTCAATTTCTCCTTTTCTCTCTGGGCTTCAAGGAAGCATGACTCTTTTGGGAAACTATGTTGCAGTTTCCCAACCTGGCTGAGGAAGGTCATGCATTTGAAACGTCCCCTTGGTGCCAAACCTCCCCCAGAGACTCTTCCAGCACCGCCGGAACCTGTCAGCCTTTGAATGTGGATCTGTGAAGTCAATTAAGAATCAAGTGCAGGGGCGCCTGGGTGGCTCAGTCGGTTAAGCGTCCTACTTCAGCTCAGGTCATGATCTCACGGTTTGTGGGTTCAGGCCCCACGTCGGACTCTGTGCTGACTGCCAGCTCAGAGCCTGGAGCCTGTTTCAGATTCTGTGTCTCCCTCTCTCTGACCCTTCCCTGCTCACACTGTCTCTATCTATCTCTCAAAAATAAATAAAACATTAAAAAAAAAGAATTGAGTGCAAACTCATGTCTTCCCTGGTTCTTTTTATGTGCGTTCTTTATCTTACCGGTTAGACTGTAAGTCTGGGTGGGCAGGGATGAGCCTTACGAGCCTTATTTACTTTGTGCCAGAGGCTTCCTCTCTTTCATCTGGCGCTCCATATGTATTTAGTATTTTATACAGTGGAAGAGAGGATGAACTTACCTTACATTTTCTGTAATACCAGCTCGGGGGTATGCCTGCTCTAGGATCTGAGGAACAACTACACAAAACACAGTTTATACGGGAAAACCTATTCCTGGCCAGTCTAGTTGCTCTAATCCAGAGATTAGAAGCTGGCTGAGGGTTTACAACGTTCCCTGCAGCCCCCTTGAACTGTTCTCTCCCTGTGCCCACAACTCTCTCTGCTCTGTGGAAATCATATTCTCTTTATTGGAGCCGAGGGTGGCTCCGAAAGAAAAAAAAAAAGTAAACAGTCCTGAGGTTTAAATTCCATCAAAAAAGAAGCATTGGGTGCTAATAACGTGAGAAAGAAAAAAAAAAAAAAGCAGAGAACATTTTAAGAAATGTTGCCGCCTCTTCCCAACCAGGGCGTCTGTTTTCATACACATTAAGCTTGCTGCTTCTGATCCTGAGTGAGGTTATCAAGACTGACTGATCTCCTGTTTGGACCTGCGTGGAGATTCTGCTACCTTGCACTAATTTGTGTTCCATCGAGCCCCAAATAAGCTTAGGGCACACGGCAAATTGGATTTCGGGAGACAATGGATCTTGGAACGGGCAAAACTCAAATAAATGATGTTTACTGCTTTAGAGAAAGGACATTGCTTTAGTTCCCAAATGTGGACTTGCTTCCTTCCATCTATTGAAGGGTGGCTTATCTCAGTGGGAGGGGTGAGATGTGGGGGGCATAGCCTCCCCCTGCCGGGGTGGTCAGCCTGCTGAGCAGTGTCTCAGGAACACAGGGAGCTGGCGGTCTGTCTGCGGCAGATCCTCACACCTTCATATCCGCTGCTCAGCTCCTCGGTTACGTCTCCTTATTTCCATAGATCCTTGGTGTGGACAGTGTGGGTCATACCCTACCAGCTTCAGAGCCAATGGGGCTTAAGTTAAATACCCAGAGAGCTGAGCAATTGGTATATCCCAAAGCTACATAATACTGATATTTTTTAAGGGAGAGAGAGCACGCGAGAGCGGGGAAGAGGGGCTGAGGAAGAAAGAGAGAGAGCCTTAAGCAGGGTTCACTCTCAGCACGGAGCCCGACGTGGGACTCGATCCCACGACCCTGGGATCATGACCTACCTGAGCAGAAATCATGAGTCAGATGCTCAACAGACTGAGCCACCCAGGCTCCCCAATGGCTGACTTTTAGGTCCTCAAGAATCAGAGCACTGGCTGTGGACCCCCAGCTGGGGGGTGGGG
>NW_027532830.1:140140-149907 GCF_008692635.1 Crocuta crocuta
GGTGGGGGAGGCGATGGGGTGGGGGGAGGTGGAGCACTGGTAAACAATTCGAAGCATCTTGTTTAGAAGTCAAATCCCATTGCCAGCACTCCTCTCAGTTTCCCTCTTCTTAACACTTGGGCATTTATTTTTAAGCAAATAACATATGAGTGGCACCAAAGTAAAAATATTTTAAAAAGCTGATTGGAAGAAGGTGGGATTGTCTCCCAATCTTGCAGCCCCTGCCCACTCTCCTTCTCCCAAGGTATGGCCATTACCATTCCTCGTGTGTCCTGCGAGGCATTTTCCATGCATCTGCAAAAACCATGAGTGTATGTTTCTCATTCTCTAAAAAAGCAAATGAACTGACTCTCACACTCTGATCTTTTCCAGTTAACAGTGTATATGGTATCCTGGGGATTAGTTCCCGTCAATCCATACTGAGCAGTCTAGTGGCTTTCTTTAGTAGCCATGTGGTATTGAGGTATCAGAATGTATCATAATTCTTTTGAAAGTTCTATATTAAGAGTTTCCAACAGGTTTCTTTTACAAACAATGCTATAAGGAATAACTGTGTACATATCATTCACCTGTGTGGTGGTGTATATGTGGGATAAAGTCCTAAAAGGAGAATTGCTGTGGAAAACAGTATATGCTTTATAATTTTGATAGATTTTGCCAAAGTGCTTTAGATTTTCACCATTTACATTCCCACCAGATCTGTAACTGCTCCTGAACGTTGTTACCCATGTAATGTTTCTCAACATTCTGACCTTATGTCACCTAATAGGTAGGGGAACAAAAAGGAAAACATTATTGTTTCAATTTTCATTTCTTTTATGAATGAGGTCAAGCAATTCATTTTCTAAATGAGTAATCTAAATTATTAATGTCTATAATATTTTCTTCCTCATGTTTTTTAGACATTTTCTTGTTCTTTCTTTACCTTCTTGATTTAGATACTTTATTTTGATTATCTCATATTTATTAGCATAAACTTTTAAAATATATTTTCTCACTTATTAAAATATTACATAAGCATAATTTTTCTTCTTGTTTATTAATATGAATGTATCTTTTCTGAGCACTACTCATAGATTCTGACAATGTTTTAATTATCTTTTTTTTTGATGAAATCTGATCTCACTTTTCTTCTTTGAACTAAGAATTGTGTAAGGGAAAGGCTTTCCTGTTTTTTCTAGTTTTGTTAATTGACTTCTGGCTCTATTGCATTGTAATAACAAAATTTTGACTATACTCACCTACATTTTGGAACATATTGAGACTTTCTTTGGGCCTAACAAATAGTTGACTTTTAAAAAAATTTCTTTGGGGCTCCTGAGTGGCTCAGTCAGTTAAGTGTCCAACTCTTGCTTTTGGCTCAGGTCATGGTCTCAACGGTCTGTGAGATTGAGCCCCACATCAGGCTCTGTGCTGTTAGCTTGGGATTCTCTCTCCCTCTCTCTCTGCCCCTTCCCTGCTTGTGCTTTCTCTCTCTCTCAAAATAATAAAAATTTAAAAACATAAAAATATTTCTCAGGATATTGGAAATACTATAATCTCAGTTTTCACCACATTTGTACATATGTTAGAATTCTGTAATTGTATATGATGCATATAACTCTAAAACTCTTGCATACACACATATACAAGCACACTATTGTGTTAGGGTTCTCCAGGGAAACAGAGAGAGATTTGTTATAAAGAATTGGCTTGTGTGATTGTGGGTATTTGGCAAGTCCCAATCTGCAGGGCAAAGGGCAGCCTGGAGGCCAGGGAAAAGTCACAGCTTGAGTCCAAGGGCTGCCTGCTGGCAGAATTCCTTTTTGTTCTATTAAAGCCTTCAACTGATTGGATGAGGCCCACCCACGTTATGCAGAGTAATCTGCCTTACTCAAAGTCTACTGATTTAAATGTTAATCTCATCTGAAAGATACCTTTACAGAAATGCCCAGAATAATGTTTGACCAAATATCTGGGCACCACGACCCAGCCAACTTGACACATAAAAGTAATCATCACAAATACACATGTTATGTTATAAATGACATATATAAATATATGTCATTCTCATACTTTTTTTCTTATACTACATATAATACACCAATCTTCTATGTCTGCATATAGTGTCTTGATTATCTTTAACAAGCAAATAAATTACAATACTTCTTTCTCCTCTCTCCCTCCTTCTTCCACATCATCCTATTTCCATTCACTATATAACTCTTCTTAGTGTTTAACTTTCCACTTTCCATATACTTCTACATCTTTGGCTTGGTTTAGCAGCTTTAAATAACGTTTTTTTTTTACAACATATAATCAGTTCTTGCATTATCTTCTACCATTTGTCCTGGCTTGGTCTTCCTAAACTTTGCTAATTGTTTCGTGCCTGCATTACAAAGGTTCGGGACAATCTCAGCCTGTTCTGGAACTCTGACGTCCGCATCTGGTTGGGACTCTGACTTAAAGTTAAGGATTCATTGCTCATGGCTGACTTTTGGGCCACACACCTGTTTTGTTTGTTTGTTCCCATTGCTTAGATCATTTATCAATCTGTTCTTCATTTAGCCTGTTTTTTTTTAATGTTTATTTACTTTTGAGAGAGAGAAAGCACACACGTGCACAAGCTGGGGAGGGGCGGGGTGGGTACAGAGCACAGCACAGAGCCCGAGATGGCGCTCAGACACGCAAGCTTCGAGATCATGACCTGAGCCACAGTCGGATGCCTAACCGACTGAGCCACCCAGGCACCCCATTCAGCCTCTTTTATTCTCTGTTTAGGTGAATAGGTCTTCTTGTCCACCTGTCCAAAAGAATCTTTATCTTTGAAGTCTTGTAATTTTATCAGATTATCTCTTGCTATTGGTCATGGGACAGTTAGTGTTTTCAGTGGTCAAAATTTCTTTCATTATTGTACATTTCCATTTAACTATACCTTTAAATCACACTTTCGTCCCTTTGTTTGGATTATATTCTTCTGGGCCACAAATTATGTGGATCTGCCATTTTTGTTCCCCTGTGCTCCTCTTTAAGTATTTGTTTACTTTGATTTCATTTTTAAGCATTTCCATTCCATTTTGTTTTTGCTGTTCCTCCATCCTGCTCCTCAAGCCCTTGCTACGTTTTTAACAGGGTTTCTCACATTTGTGGTGCTTTCTGTTTGGTTTTCCTTTTGTGAGAGTTTTGACTTTTTTTTTCTTCACCAGATCATATTTCATCCACTACTATTTCCTGACATGTCTCCTCTGAACTTTTCCATCTCTGCTCTAAAGACTTGTTTTCACAGAGGCGATCGCTTGGTTATTATTTTCATTAAGACGTAGTTGGTCGGATCTTTCATCTGCTTGAGTACGACAGCTTTCCTGTGTGTGTGTTTCCCACTACGTTTGCTTTTCCTACTGCCTTTATCCTTTTTTCTCCCTTGTAGTTCCGTATGGTCTTATCCTTACTTCTTTAAGTTAATAATCATCTTTGAATTAGTAGGATCCTTTCTGGGATGGCTGTTTGCGGATTTGTGGCCGGAGGGCGCCTGGGTGGCTCAGTCAGTTAAGCATCATGATCTCGTGGTTCATGAGTTCGAGCCCCGCGTTGTGCTCTGTGCTGACAGCTCGGAGCCTGGAGCCTGCTTCCGATTCTGTGTCTCCCTCTCTCTCTATCCTTCTCCCACTTGTGCTCTCTCTCTCTCTCTCTCTCAAAAATAAATAAACATAAAGAAGAAGAAGAAGAAGAAGAAGAAGAAGAAGAAGAAGAAGGAGAAGGAGAAGGAGAAGGAGAAGGAGAAGGAGAAGGAGAAGGAGAAGGAGAAGGAGATCTGTGATGCGGAAGGCGGAGGTCCCTCCAGGCAGCAGAAGTCCTCCCTCTGACAGGACCGAGTCGGCGGGACCGATTTCCTCTGGTATTTGTTTCTCCCCAGCCAAACTGGGTTGGCACAGAAGGATATTCCCAATTTAGAGTCTCCTTCTTTTTCCTCCTGCCATCCTGGTAGACTGCTTCTTGCAAACATGGCACGTCTGTGTGATTCCTCATTTAGCCCCACTTTCCCTCCTTCTCAAGGCTTTGTACCAAAAAGAGTCTATGGAAAAATCCCATGACCACACGGTGGTTTGCCCCTAAGGGTGCACCGGTGCCTGCAGAACCCTCTCCTGCTGCCTCTGCGGAAGCCCTCAAGCCCTGCACACGGTCTCCCGGGCCTCTGGGCCCTGTGACACCTTTCCTCTAATCTGGGAACTCTCTGCAGGTTGTGGTTTGGGTCACCGCCTCCCAATTTCATTAAAGAGGCAGAAACTCTCCTTCTCGTTTGCTTTTTCCAGGTTTCTTACGAAGAGAAGGGGAGCACCAGCAAACCAGAAGTGGTCTTCACAGTGGACTTGTGTGTTTGTCTTCCAGAAAGGATGGGTCCTGGCCAGGCTCTGGGATGTCCCAGTGATCTCTGCCTTTGGTACTCACACCTTGCGTAGACCCCCGTTTGAGTGTGGCCAGGACTTACAACCGACTTTCACAAAAATAAATGGCAAAGGTGATGGGGATTATTTCCAAGATTATGTTACATAATATCGTAAGCTGTCATCTGGGAGCCCCGTGCTATGTTTGATGAAGCAGGAGGTCATGTGATAGAGGCCCACGTGTCCAGGAGCTGAGGGTGGATTCTAGCCAGAAACCGTCTAGGAATGGAGAGTAGCTTTGGGTCCAGAGCTGACAAGAAACTGAGGCCCTCCATCTTATACCCCAGAAGGATCTGAATCCTGCCAAGAGCCACGTAAACTTGAAAACGGCTCTTTCCTTCATCAAGCATTGAGATGAGACCTCAGTCCTGGTAGACACCTTAGCTGCAATCTGGCTCAAGACCTCCAGCCAATTGGTATCCAGATTTCTGACCCACGGAAACTATGAGACAATAAATGTGTGTTGCTTTAGACGCTAAGTGCGTGGTGATATTGTCACCACATCGGCAGATGGCTCCTACGGCATGACGGCACTGTGTTGGACCAGACCCTGGCCAGCAGTTTTGTAGGATCTGGAAGAACGCCACCCGTCTGCCCGCTCATCGCCTAGAGTTGGAGAACATTAATTTCTCAATAAGATGGATGTGTGCTCAGGTACCAGGCCTACCTTGGGTTATGTGGTTATTTGGTCAATTAGGAGCCATGCAGCCTGAGATGAGTTGCTTAATCTATCTGAGCTTTGCCTTCTGCAACTTTAAAACACAAGTGTTGGGGGGCACCTGGGTGGCTTAGTCGGTTAAGCATCCGACTTTCGCTTNGAGATGGGGTGCCTGGGCGGCTCAGTCGGTTAAGGGTCCGATATTGGCTCAGGTCAGGATCTCACAGTTCGTGAGTTTAAGCCCTGCATCAGGCTCTGTGCTGACAGCTCAGAGCCTGGAGCCTGCTTCGATTCAGCCTCCTTCACTCTCTGCCCCTCCCCCACTCATGCTCTGTCTCTGTCTCAAAATAAATAAAACTCTAAAAAATATTTTAGAAACTAAATAAATAAAACACAAGTGTTAAATGGACTCATAGTTTACTGTTGAGCAGGCAGCTTAAGAGAGATTTACGCGATTCCTGGCATAAAATAGGCACTCGGTGAGTATCAGTCTTGCTGTCCCGGAAGTGCTATGAGGTACTGGGTCCTGGTCACTACACAGCCACCACCAGATTCCAGGGTTTGATTTTTCGTGCCTGCCAGGGAAGCCTGCTGTNGCTCCTTCACTCTCTGCCCCTCCCCCACTCATGCTCTGTCTCTCTCTGTCTCAAAATAAATAAAACTCTAAAAAATATTTTAGAAACTAAATAAATAAAACACAAGTGTTAAATGGACTCATAGTTTACTGTTGAGCAGGCAGCTTAAGAGAGATTTACGCGATTCCTGGCATAAAATAGGCACTCGGTGAGTATCAGTCTTGCTGTCCCGGAAGTGCTATGAGGTACTGGGTCCTGGTCACTACACAGCCACCACCAGATTCCAGGGTTTGATTTTTCGTGCCTGCCAGGGAAGCCTGCTGTAGCAGAAGGAGTACTGGCCTGGGAATCAGAATTTCTGGATTTAAATCCTCTCTGTGCGACTGCTGAGCTGGGTGACACAGGTAAGTCATTTCACCTCTCTGAGCCCTCTCTCTCTTTTTTAAAAAATTATTTTAATGTTTATTTATTTTTGAGAGAGACAGAGTGTGAGCGGGGGAGGGGCAGAGAGAGGGAGACACAGAATCTGAAGCAGGATCCAGGCTCTGAGCGTCAACACAGAACCTGATGTGGGAATTGAACTCACAAACCGTGAGATCATGATCTGAGCTGAAGTCAGTCACTGAACCAACTGAGTCACCCAGGTGCCCCTGAGCCCATTTCTTCCACTGAAGTTAAAAGTATTTGTCCCTGGTTATGTCGTGAGGGTCTGGGGAATGGGTGTACATCAAATGCATGTGAGCAGTAACAGGATACACAAATGTGAGCATTAGTACTGTTACCAAAAATATATTACACAAACGGTAACTGAATTCTTGGAGGGAACCTTTACAATGGATACTCATGGCATCGGAGGCCAAGCCAGGACAGGAGCTGGCCCCGAGCGCTCAGGAGGTGGCCCAGCATGAGCTCCAGAGTGAGACTGCCTGGGTTAAAATCCTCCTCTGAGCCCCAGGGAAACGACTTCCCTCTCTGTGCTTCCCCCTCCTCGGCTATAAAATGGGAGTAAGAGTTACCACGAGGTTCACAGGGTTGTTGTGAGCATCAAACGTGCAGATGCACTTGAGTGCTAGTCTTAGAAACACCTCCCCACAGTACGTGCTCGGTGAGTATCAGCTGCAATCATTACCCTCAGTGACTTACCCTCGGTGACTCCTAGGAAACAGAAGATGGTCATTGGTCTTATTGTTGTTACATTCCCTGCGTTTTCACATTTTTTGGTGGGGGAGTGAAGTTGGGTTTGAGGTCCAAGTCAGCCATCTGGCACTGCCCGTTTGTCTACTTGTGGGGATTTGACGACTGCTGATTAAATGAGGACTGATTTTGACCAAATCAACTATCGTAAAGGACATCAAAAACTACCGAAATTCAATTTGTGATTGAGTCTGCTCTCTTGAAGTCAGTGATGACTAATAACTCATTTAAATTTGGTATGGGGAAGAAGTGACCAAGATAAATGTGCTCTGGAGCCACAAAAAATAATAGAAGTTCACTGTCTTAGGACAAAAGGGCATAAATTTCCCCCAAATATCTTGATTGTGTGAACTCACTCCCTTCATTGGTAGTGACTGGGTAAGGAGATATTTAACCTCATTGAAAACAGATTCCCCGTAGAAGATAATTTCCTCATTATTGTCAGAGGCTCTGGAATCTGCTGTTAGATTTAGAATTCAATTTTGAGTGACTTAAGGGAATAAAACCTTTCTAACTTTTCTTTCTAAATTATGCAAGATCAAAGGCTGAATGCCCCCTTTAAACTAATTTATTATTATAGCATCTCACACTATAGCACCCATTTAGAAACTAATAGTTTTTCAACAAATTTAACTTATTACATTATTTTTTAGAAGATTTTTCTAAAATCTTTTGTGAATTGTCATTTTATCTTTGGGTTTTCATGTAACCAGGTCAGTTTACAAGTAGAAAAAAATCGCAGACCAAGAAAACCACTGGATAACCTCCTGGGATACCTCATTGCATCCCTCACTAGCCCGGCGAGTTAAGTGTGAATTTCTTCATTTATATATGAGGAAACTGAGGCTCTGATAGGTTATCCAGAGTCATGGTGCTAGAGGCATCTAACCTCAGTTCTATTCAGGGGCGCCCAGGCAGCTCAGTCAGTTAAACATCCTATTTTGGCTCAAGTCATGATCTCATGGTTTGTGAGTTCCAGCCCCGTGCCGGGCTCTGTGCTGATAGCTCAGAGCCTGGAGCCTGTCTTCAGATTCTGTGTCTCCCTTTGTCTCTGCCCCTCCCCTGCTCACCATCTGTCTCTCTCTCTCAAAAATAAATAAACATTAAAAAAAATTTAAACTCACTTCTATTCGAATTCTTAATTTTTTTAATGCTTATTTATTTTTGAGAGGGAGGGAGAGAGAGAGAGAGCAAGTGGGAAAGGGGCAGAGAAAGAGGGGGACACAGAATCTGAAACAGGCTCCAGGCTCTGAACTGTCAGCACAGAGCGCAACGCCGGGCTCAAACCCACAAACTGCAAAACCATGACCTGAGCCAATGTCAGATGCTTAACTGACTGAGCCACCCAGGTGCCCCATTTTTTGTTAAAATATTTTAATGTTTATTTCTTTTTGAGAGAGAGAGAGACAGAATGAGTGGGAGAAGGGCAGAGAGAGAGGGAGACATAGAATCTAAAGCAGGCTCCAGGCTCCAAGCTGTCAGCACAGAGCCCTACTCAGGACACAAACTCATGAACCATGAGATCATGACCTGAGCAGAAGTCAGATGCTTAACCGACTGAGCCACCCGGGCATCCCAGTACTATTCAAATTCTAAGCCTTCGTTCTTTCTACCACAGATGCCAATCCCAATGTCATTAAACAGCTTCTAGTGATCCTCCATCCCAGCCCACGACACAGATGGAAAACCAAAGTCTAGAGGAGGTATAAGACTGGTCAGGGCTCCACTGTGAGCTGGTGGCTGTCCTGGTGCTTAGTGGCAGACAGATGTGGGCTGTCCGTTTTTTGCCACACACCTGTGATGTGATGTTAGCTCACTTATTTAAACTCCTTGCTTGAACTTCTTACCTGTAAAATAAGAACAAATTTCTATCATAAAAATGTTCTTAGGGTTAAATGAACAATATATGCCGAGTACTTAGTGGTAGTGCCTGGCATCTGGGAAGAGATAAATTAAAGGTAATTGTTTCCATTAACACTGGTAACAATAACGGGAAATAGAACTTAACCCCCTGAGTTCTGATAGAGGACTTGTTCTAATTTGTCATCACTCTGGTCCAGTTATATAGACATACCAACTTTATGACTGGTCCACTTTATTCTACCTACATTTTTCTTTATGCCTTTATTTAAACAGATTGGCCTTGCTTTAGGCTGCATCAACTTGCAAACAGAATGTATTTACATATATCTCCTATAGACTTCGCACTTCTATAGATACAGGATGATGCTATTATTTCCTGGCACTGACCACTAATTTCCCAGAGCCTCTTGAGAAATTTGGAGTTAGGCTTTTGCTCTCTGCAGCCTCCTGGGACCCTACCCTGCTGTTCCCTCTGATGAGTCAGCCCTGGCAGGTCCAGGTTCATTACCGATTCCCTGGGCTCTCTGGAAGTCGGGGCCCTGTTAATTTGCCTGCATCTCAGTTGCGAGAACCCCACCCCCCTTTCTGGCAGCTGCTGCCTCCACAGCTTTCTGATCAAATCACAGTAGCTCTTAATTGTCTAGGGCTGCTTGTCTTTCTTTTTCTCTCCGAGGGAAGTTCAGCGTGAGGATCACTTTGTACTAACTGTTTATTTAACACACCTATTTCTCAGTGTGCTTACATCTGCATCTTTCTTTCCTGCTGTGCTGGGGCAGGTGAACCAAAAGAGCCCTTACTGTTCTCTTAATCCCTCCTGTGCATGGCGGTGTGTTGATTTCTCTCCTCCTTCTCTTCCCTTGTAACCATTTCCTGACACAGCAGACTCTTACCCTCCTCCCTTCAATTTTCCTAAGTACAAATGGTTGTTTAACCCCTTGATAGTAGATGCTTTATTTACAAAGCTTTTGTCCCTATTTTTCTCATGTTTCTGCTCCCATTCATCTGACGTTAGTTTTAAAAGAATTCTCTTCTTCATCCCCAAGTGTGTCTTTTTTT